>NC_141054.1:51554019-51856519 GCF_041138505.1 Cibotium barometz | reverse complement strand
CTGGCTTGCCCACCCAACAGCACACACGTGTGCGTAAGGACACCTTCCCACGCACACCCATTTTCACTTGGACGTGCCTACAAGTTTATCTACAACTGGTGTACACACGTAAGAGGATAGGCATGTGTCACACGCGTTCCTCACGCTTTCAGGTAAAAAGCCAAAAAGTGCACAACACGAAAAGCCAAAAGTATCTTGCTTTTTCCACTAAAGAAAAAGAAAACCGTAAAAGCGCTTTTGAAAAAAGTGCAAAAACAAAAAGCTAAGCAAAAAGCACTTCCCCTATAAACAAGCGCCCCTACACACGTAAGAGGATAGGCATGTGTCATACGCGTTCCTCATGCTTTCGGGTAAAAAGCCAAAAAGTACACAACACGAAAAGCCCTCAAAAGTATCTTTCTTTTTGCAAAAAAGAAAAAAAAAAGCAAAAGCGCTTTTGAAAAGAGTTCAAAAACAAAAAGCTAAGCAAAAAGCACTTCCCCCTATAAACAAGCCCCCCCCTCTCACAATTGCACATCTCAATATACACCCACCCCTTACAGGAGGACCATAAGGCACGTGGCACATAGGAGACTCTACAAACGACCTTTAATCAATTTAGACCTTCCCCTTGATATCTTGATGCCCCCAGTACATAGACAAGATGTTGAAGCAGAGTAATAGCCATCTCCAAGTGAATCCATGTGTAAGGAATTATGTGAACTACATAGACAGTGCATGTGTGAGTGCAACCCACTACATGTGCAAGGCCCGCATCTTCTAGCCTCTGTAGGATTCACTAACCACATCTCTAACATTACCATCCCAGTCAATCAGAGCTAGATCCATCCTAATTGGAGTTGGATATCAAGAACACTCAATTGTGCGTACACAAGCTACTCATAATATTGAAAATTATCTAGGAAATACCCTTCTTTTGTTCTGTGTAATTAGCCATATCCAGGCAACCCTTCTTGGACAGCACACAATCCTAACCCAATCCATGAACTAGATTCCCTTGAGTATGATGTCGTCCTTGGGGTGGAACTTGGATACATGACTCATTATATTCAATTGATGAATCCATGCAAACGGTCACCTTGAACACTCATGCAGGCATTGTGCAATTACTATTACAGGAGGAAGAGACCTTGGAGGAGCTGGAACTTCCACCATATCTTACTGAAAAGATCCCTAGGATTCTGGTTGGATTGGAACTTTCTAATAAAATCACCACAACTCAAGAATAGCTTTATCTAACACAAGAACATAATCTCATGACCCTCGAGTTATGGGATTTGTTAGGTCAACCAACACTCACAGCTCACCTAAAAGAATTCCCTTTACACAAGACTTGAACATGCCATGTTTGGGGTACTTTGAACATATTGAAACTAACCCCCTTACATACAAGTTTTTTGTGGTTGAGTATGTGTTAGAAGCAGATTTGATCTTGGGGCGTAAATGGACTATTGCTACCCAAGCACCACTGTGCTTTGCCAGCGATAGGGTCATCATGATGGTCAACGACACAAAGTTGACAATACCGTACTGCAAGGAAGAGGATCTAATGTTACCATATTATAGTAGTGATGTGTGTGAACACACTTAGGACCGCCGGGGCACTTTTTCCCTCACTAGGAGGTTTTTTCCCCCGTGCATTGTATATACGCCCATTATCTTCTAGGGCTCGTAATCTTTCATTTTGGCACTTATAATACACTACTGTGTTGTGCTCAAGCTTCCTCATCTTCTTGAAGTTGTGTGTGCATTCCTGCAACCCTAATTCCAACAATTGGTATCAGAGCAGGCTTCCTCCTCCCGGGCAGCATCACCGGCACCTGCCGCTTCATCTCCTCCGATTGCAACGAGGTTTCACGAGCGTCTGCAGGTTAGTATATGCCGTGGGAGTGCCCGTAGGGCTCGGTCGTTTCAGAATTTTGATCTGAAGTCATTTCGCCCTCCGTTTTTGCATTCCAAGTACTGCGCAGGCAAAATCGTCCTACTGTGCAGATTTTCTGTCAAGATTAAAATCTGCAGGACAGGTGCCCATTCGTCTGTTTTGGGCTGTGCTATATAGCACAGGTCGATTTTATACAGGTTTACCTCTTGCAGACAGCACTTACATCTAGTAGTACAGTCATTGGCCATGGCTGACAACAATGATGTATTCCGCATGTTGGCTGCTGAGGATAAGTTGGATGGCACCAACTATCCATTGTGGGCATATATGATGCGACATGTATTGGTAGCAAAGGGGTTATGGAATATTGTGCAGGGTATTGATGCACGTCCTATTGTGGCTGGAAATGCTGCAAACACATCAGAAACAGGTACTGTTGATGATGGTGCAGGCACAAGTGCTGTAGCAGCTGTTCGAGAACCACCACTTTCAGCAGAGCAGATTCGTTGGGATGGTAGAGATGCGCAGGCTCATGCCTTGATTGCGCTGTCTGTCAAACGTACCATTATCCCACATATTCGCTCCTGCAGGACTTCTAAGGATGCTTGGGATGTACTTGCCACATTGTATCAGGCAAGAAATGAGGCTCGTGTTGCTTACCTCCGAAAACAGTTGGAGAATGAGCATATGAACGAAGGTGATTCTATGGATAGCTTTTTGACAAAGATCAAGGATTTCAAAGAGCAGCTCATTTCTGCAGATGAAATCCTGTCAGACAGTTCACTTGTGCAGACTGTTTTGAATGGTCTACCAGATTCTTATCAGGGTTTTGCTTCCACTCTTCGCTTGATGATGAAAGGCAATCCCAATGCCTTATCATTTGAGGAGTTAGTTTCTGTTTTGCTGCAAAAAGACCAGTCAAGGCATAACAGGAATATTATGCGTGTCGCAGATCAAGCTTTCGGTGCTAGTCAGAGAAGCGGGAAAGGTAAAGCTGGCTTTTCTTCTAGTAAGCAGAAATCTGCAAATGCTGCGCAACCAAAGAAGGAAGACAAAGATGAGAAGAAGGGTGACAAACAGAAGACATTTTGTAAGTACTGTAAGGGAAATGATCATGTCATCAAAGCGTGTCCTAAGCTGGCTGCGAAAGAGGCTAAGAAGAAAGAGGCTGGTATGGCTGTTGCAGATGCCTCTCCTTCTAACAATGAATCTGCTAATGTTGTGCTAGATACAGAATGGGCATTCAATGCGCAGTGCAGTTATGACCCATCTTTGCATGACACATGTATGTCTGCAGTAGATTCAGATGTATGGTACTTTGACAGTGGTGCCACTAAGCATATCACCTCGCAGCGCAGTTTATTCACTTTCCTTGAGTCTGCTCCCACAGGGAATACTGTCACTTGTGCCAATAACTCCTCTTATCCCGTTAAAGGAGTTGGACAGATTGTGCTGAATGTTGCAAATGGCAACACCTTTACACTTTTTGATGCATTGTATGTGCCAGGGATCAAAAAGAATCTGCTGTCAGTCTCCGCATTTGCCAAAACAGGTTTGGTTGTAAAATTTGTGGATGACAGATGTACTGTTCATGATCTCTCTTGTGGTGACATCATTGTAGCATCTGGTTCACTATGTCGAGGGCTGTATAAGCTCAATATGGATGGCAAATGTGTAGAGGATTCAGCATGTGCTATTATGGATACGCAGGCTATTTCAAATGCAAAACTGTGGCATGCACGTTTTGGTCATCTGAATTTTGCAAGTTTGCTGCGCCTGCAGAAATCTGAAATGGTGTCTTCTTTGCCTAAGCTTGAGGCACCTGTCAAGCATGTTTGTGAGGGCTGCATATTGGGTAAAATGCAGCGTGCTTCCTTTCCCAAAGATGGATCAGTGAGAGCTGAACGCAGATTGCAGCTTGTTCACAGTGATGTTTGTGGACCCATGCAAACTCCATCATTTGGAAACTACCTTTACTTCGTGACTTTCATTGATGATTTTACCAGGCATGCATGGGTATATCCTTTGAAGGCAAAGTCCGAAGTGTTTTTGTGCTTCAAACAGTTTTTGGTTATGGCTGAAAATGTGTCAGAAAGTAAGATGGGCACCCTCCGTTCAGATCGAGGGGGGGAGTATATGTCTTCAGAATTTAATGCATTTCTGGCTGAGCGTGGGATAAAACACCAATGTACAGTGCCGTATACACCACAGCAAAATGGTGTGGCTGAGAGAAAAAACAGGTCTCTCATGGAAATGGCAAGATGTATGGTTAAGAGTCAAAGTCTACCACATGGTTTTTGGCTTGAGGCTGTCATGTGTGCCACTTATGTACTAAACAGGTGTCCCACCAAAGCATTACAGGTTGTCACTCCATATGAGGCTTGGCATGGCCGCAAGCCATCTGTTGGCCATTTACGTGTTTTTGGTTGCCTGGCATATGCATTAGTGCCTGTGCAACATCGCAGAAAATTGGATGACAAAGCTGTCAAATGTATTTTTGTTGGATATAGTGCTGAGAGCAAAGGCTATCGTTTGTATCATCCACAGACAAAGCGCATTTTGGTTAGCCGTGATGTTGTATTTGTGGAAGATGCAGTTCAACCCTTGGTTTCATGTACTAAGGAGACAGATATCAGCTCACGTGATGTCTATGATACATTGTTGCCTCTTTTCAGTGGTGCACAGTCAAGTGCAATACCTCATGAGGCAGTTTTTCAGCCTATGCAGGTTTTAAATGATGGCACAGATCAGCCTATATCTGATGCAGATGTGCATGATGCACTTGAGGATGAGAGACAAGAGATTGAGGGCTCTAGGAATATGCCTAGATGGCTGGTGCAGACTTTGCGTGACAGCAAGTTGGATGCCCCTTTGTCTAGTCGCACTCGTTCTGGCTCTCATGGTGCCTCTTATGCGTCAGATTGTTATGCATTGGCTGTTTCTAGTATGTGCGATGAAAGTGAGCCTGTTTCATTTGATGAGGCACAAAGTTCAGAAAATTGGATGGCTGCTATGCAAGCAGAATACGATGCTATTATGAAGAATGGTACATGGTCTTTATGTGACTTGCCCCCTGGCAAGAAGGCCATTGGCACTAAGTGGGTATACAAATTGAAGCGTAAGCCTGATGGCACAGTGGATCGCCATAAGGCTAGGCTTGTTGCAAAAGGTTATGCTCAAGAGAAGGGCATTGATTTTGATGAGACTTTTGCTCCCACATGTCGTATGACCACTGTTCGTAGCATCTGTGCATTAGCAGCTCATAATGGTTGGAATGTACATCAGCTGGACATAAAGACTGCGTTCTTAAATGGAGATTTGCATGAGGAGGTGTATGTATCGCAGCCTCGTGGTTTTGTTCAAAGAGGGCAGGAAAACAAAGTGTGCAGGTTAAAAAAGGCTTTATATGGTTTAAAGCAAGCTCCACGAGCTTGGTATGAAAAAATACATGCATATTTGACTGCACATGGGTTTCAGAATAGTCCAACAGAAAGCACTTTGTATGTTAAACGTGTGGATGGTGTACATCTAATCATTGCTCTCTATGTCGATGACATGCTGCTCACAGGACCAAATGAGAGTCATATTGCTGATTTTAAGGCTGATTTGAATGCCTCTTTTGAGATGTCAGATTTGGGGCATTTGCATCATTATTTGGGGATACAATTTAAGCAGTGTGATGGAGGTATTGCTTTGTGTCAGACAAAGTATATTGAAACATTGTTGCGGAGATTTGGCCTTGAAGACTGCAAGCCTATTGCTACTCCAATGGAGACAGGTTTGAAGTTGAGTCTTCATGATGCTGGAGATCACTTTGATGTCACACTCTATCAGACAGCTGTTGGTTGCCTCATTTATGTATGCATTACGAGGCCAGACATTCAGTTTGCAGTCTCACAGGTGAGCAGATTTATGCATAGCCCAGGCATTAAGCATTGGCAGGCAGTGAAGCGTATCTTTCGCTATTTGAGTGGTACTCGGCATCTTGGGTTGTTTTATCCCAAGGGGGGATCATTGCCGCCAGATTTACATGCTTTTTCAGATTCTGACTGGGCTGGTTGTTATGACACACGCGTGTCCACGAGTGGTTTTTGCTTCATGCTTGGAAGCTCATGCATATCATGGTTGAGCAAGAAGCAGCCTACTGTGGCCACTTCTAGTTGTGAAGCTGAGTACAGGGCAGCTTTCACAGCTACGGTTGAGTGTGTGTGGCTCAGACGCCTTATGGCTGATTTGGGTGTTGGGCAGCCATCTGCCACCACCATCTTCACTGACAGTCAGAGCGCATTGGCAGTTGCGCGGAACCCAGTGTTCCATGCTCGTACGAAGCACATTGAGGTGCACTACCATTATGTCAGGGAGAGACTCTCTGCAGGAGAGATCAGTTTGGCTTATGTGCCAACACAGGATAACCTTGCAGACCTTTTCACAAAGGCTCTGCCTCGTGAGAAGTTCGAAGCTTTTCGCAAAGCTTTGGACTTACTCCCTTTTGTGGATTCGTCCACATAGCTAGACACTTCCCTATACATGAGTGCTAGCTCTTGTTCACCGCATCACTCCAGGGGGGATTTGTTACCATATTATAGTAGTGATGTGTGTGAACACACTTAGGACCGCCGGGGCACTTTTTCCCTCACTAGGAGGTTTTTTCCCCCGTGCATTGTATATACGCCCATTATCTTCTAGGGCTCGTAATCTTTCATTTTGGCACTTATAATACACTACTGTGTTGTGCTCAAGCTTCCTCATCTTCTTGAAGTTGTGTGTGCATTCCTGCAACCCTAATTCCAACATCTAACCCTACTGGATTTCTATTGTGCTGAACACAAAAAGTTACAAGCCTCTTCCAAGAAAGCCCCTCTACACAATGACCTACCATCTGCATCAAACGACCGACTCTGATAAAGCATCTACTCCTTTAACCCCATCCTCACCAACAAAGTTTGATGCCAAAACCTCGCAAATCAATAGCTATTCCTAAAGAAGTTCACCGCGCGCAACCATCTATCTCTAACAAGGAACACAAAGGAAAAGCCCCGGAGCCTATGCCTCTTCATCGACAAACCTCACCAAAGGAGACAACCACATGCTCGAAAGCCTCATCCTCGACAGCCACTCCACAAGAGACTCTAGCCTCATCATCTAGCTCAAGGCTACTACGAAGGTGCCAATCAAATTTGGGTGCCTCGATCATCAAAGCCTCTTCCTCAATGCAACACTCAGAGGCCAAAGAAAAATAAAAGTACCTTGACCATCTCCTAACCATCATCAATGGTCACAATAATGACCCCATCGGCGTCTAAGTTGGGGTTCCCACTAAAGACATATGCACCATGGCTACTCCCTCATAAGAGGGCCTAACAAAGGTGCATTATACATCAAAGTGAGATACATGCTGAGAGGCGGGCATTGAGTGTATACTAACAAGAACTCCACCAAGTCAACAAGTGTGGGTACCAAAAAGATTACTGCAAGCACAAGGGTACTACCAAGATAATACCGAAGGGTACTACCAAGATAATACCGAAGCTTGGATTTCCAAGCGCATCACAAAGTCCCCTAAGCTTGCACAAAGAAGGAAGTCTCCACACCAAAATCATTAGCCACCAATTTATAATGTTCATTAAAGATGGGTGACTATGCACATGCTTCAACAACAAGGATACTATGATCGTAATACTTCACCTAAAGTTTGACAAGAATGGAGGCCCAAGAAACACAAAGCCAATCACTTAACCACTCTCATGCATTCAACACCTACACAAGAGCTTGTGTGTTCAAGCAATCCCAATGGTAACCAACCAAGAGTCTTACCTACTGCCTTGAAAATATTTGAGCCAAAAATTCAAGAATTAATTCCTACGTCTGCAATGGAGACTTATGAATGCATCAAAGACAAACTCACAATGCTTTTTTCACTCCTCTGGATGTGAAGCATAAGTGGAGAAGCTTTTTTCACTCCTCTGGATGTGAAGCTCTAGATATGAAGCATAAGTGGAGAAGCTATGCGGCAGACATAAGAACCTATTCTCTCAAAAAGGAGAGTCGCCACAAGAACCTGTTGCTTGCAAGGTGGTAGTAAAAAAACAAACAAACAAACAAACAAACAAATATAAGGGAGTCACACATATGACCTACCTAGAAGTGGTAGAATATCACAAGAAACTCCCAAGGATCATCAATAGCCATTATATCTTGTAAAGCTTATCGCTTACTATTCTTTTGGCTATGTTAATGTAGCACCAGCTGCTCCATGAGTACATATCCATACTCATGCATTGGAGAACATTTGCACCAAAGCCTCACCATCGACAACTTCCAGGTACATCTCTAGAGGATGGGGGGCCATGGTGGGCGAAGCCTGGTCAATGGTACAACCCATCGCCTAGAATTTTTTTTCAAATTACAAACCTTTCCAAATGATGCTACCATCTTCACAAATCAATGATCTTTAATCCTTCGTGAGGATATCAATATTAGCCTCGCAAGTTGACATAATTCTTTCAATCCTCACTAACCAGTGGGTGGCTACTTCAACATAGAGCAGTTCAATAAGAGTCTATATGGCTCACTTCTTGTACTTCATGTATATCTGCTTCATAAGAGTACTTTAATATACATAAAAGCATAAAAAAACACATGAGAAGAAGCATGTAGGAACAAGTCCTACTCAATAACATTTGACAAGAATCCTGCCACACAAGAGACATCACCAAAGGCCAATTTCTTCAAATGATGAATGCCGCTTCAATGAATCAAATGAGGAATTGAGAATCACCATCTCATTCTCATGATCATGTCTATGTTCCTTCGAATTCTTTCCTCTCTTCTCTCCCATTATTAACATCTTTTAGCGTCCCCACTAATACAAATCACATGTACCCTTGTTTATGATTGCTAAAAACAAAGTGAGCAAAAAAACAAAGCTCACAAAAATATAAAAATGCATTCACTCGCAAAAAACCCCATCCCCCCACCCCGTTAGGAATTCCCAATAAACCACTAACCTTTTCATTTACTAACTAGCTTTTCTTATGCCTTCCGAAGGAACAAAGACCATTGAACGTCACTCAGCATCAAAGCTTGTACATTCTCCCCACACAAAGGTCTTCAACGCACGAGGATGCGATTGCCATCAGGAAGGGGGGAATGTTAACCCATTCCTAGGGTTAACAAGAGCTACCACCATTGTCTTACATCATCAAGGAGTTAAGGTAGATACACCAAAGGGTCATACATTCAAGATATGAAGTAATGGTGTACAAATCTACAATTTAGAGATGGGCGCCCGTAATGGTGTGCAAATTTACAATTTGGAGACGGGCGCCCGTAATGGTGTCACGGAGTATTTATGGCAATTCCCACTTCAAGAGTATGTGGTAGGATGAAGTCCCAAGTGATGTACTTGACGGATATATTATGTGAGTAGCCATTGTAATAGCATTAGGCCTCTTATGAGCCTAAAGTGCCCCGCCAGCCACCACAGTTTAAGTGAGTGTGAACACTTATGGCCATGTATATAAGTGAATTTCTCTCATAATAAAACATACTCTTCCATTGTGTAATTGAGTCTAGCTCTTGCTAATTCTCTTGCTAATCTCTCTCCCTAATGCATGCTAGTGAGTGTGTGTGAGTAAAGTGATGTGAGAGGAGGGAGAGTACCCATAGTGCAACATGGCGGTGTGACAATGCTCATGGGAGGTGCGGTGGAATTGCTTCTCAAGGAGTTGTAGAGTTGGAGAGCTCAAGGGTTACGAGCTCAGCCATTAGAAAGATCCTTTACGACAATTGCGGTTCACCAAGTAGTTTCTTGTTGGATGTGTTTCAAGGGAAGTTAGGGTGAGCCATAACAACATGTAATGGTCTCAAAGGCTATAAATAGCCTACATCATGTACTCGATTATAACATGTAAACCAAGAATATCGTTTTAATAGTAACTGTCTCCCTCTTTACCTTCTCTTTCTTATTCTTGTTTCTTTCTCGTGTCTATGTAGCACAACCAACCAATTTCTTTCTTCCTCAATCTACTGAGACCCCTTGGTAGAGGGTCTCCCTCATGGTATCAATCTTGCAGGGCCTTCCTTGTGGACCTAGCGAAGCGCTCTCTCAAGCGCTTTCCTGCCCCAAGTTGAGGCAGGTTGTATTACATGGAACAGGTTCTATGTTGACTCTCCCTACACCTCAACAAGTACTGCTTCAAATTGGAGACATAGATGACAACAACCATATCTATGTACAAGATACTCAGGATGCAGGACCACAACTAGCCATCGACCACAAGAGTTGTCACGCAATATATGTTCTTGCACATGCAAAGGTAGAGTCCCTACATGGTGCTCAAGGCAGATTCCTTGTTACTATTCAAGCATCCCATGAAGAAACTGAGAAAGCACAACCTTATGCAGCCCACAATGCCCAAGTGAAGGATCCTATTGTTTGATGTGCACAGTTTTGCCCAAGATATTTGGTATGTTTGTTTGGTCAGTTTGTTGCAAAGTGTCTGGGTTTCCACTGCATACTCCCATTTCAGAGAGTGAAAAATTCTCATGTCAGGGAGTGAAGCACTATCGCGTTTACCCTTGGAATTTGCAGCAGCAATTTTGGCCTTGGTATGTCGCTCGATCAACCTCTGTTGTCCTCACAACATGGCCTCAACAACATGGCCTCAGTTTTTAATTGGTGGGCTAACTAAATGGCATCCTTAGCAAAAAAGCCATGCTTTCAGTCTCACCCCAGATGACAAAGCCTGTCGACAAAGGTTTCGCACTTTGAAGCCTGAAGAGAAACGCAATATGGCAGCTCTGCCAAAGCAGCTTTCATTAGAGCTTTTGCCAAACAAGGAGCTAAATGGGGTTTGACATCTTAATTGCACTTGGTGGAGAGAAATAAAGGAGAATCAAGGATGTTATTCAACTAGAAGATAATTTGGAGATGAAAGAAACGGTTGGCTTTCCTAGAAATTCCTCATCGACCAAAAGCACCGAGAGCAACTCTTCCTCCATTGAGCTGCAAGATGCCCCCATCAAACAATCAAGTGTATTTGACCCTAATGGCGAGCACATGCGTGTAGATTTGAAATCCGTTAAATCTCATCTTATATGGCACATGCGTGTAGATTTGAAATCCGTTAAATCTCATCTTATATCTCAGCTAAGATATTGAAAAAGCACCCTATAGGTTTAAAGCTCTTACTATTGGGCTCGTGTTTGATAAAGCTCCGGGTAAAGGTCAAAGGACGCCAAAAAAGAAGAAAAAGAAACACCTCTCGTTATGATGGCTCCACCAAAGTCAAGGAGGTGGACTTGGCTAACCAAGGAAACCTGTTTTCATTATTACAGATCTTTCACACCTCAAGGAGCAAGAATTGCTAGTTACTGCAAGAGTTTAGGGACTGCTTTGTGCAGACTTACAAGGACATGCAAGGCATACCTCGTGAAGTTTGTGAACATACCATACCCCCATGAAACCTGAGTCGCAAAACTTGTCTATCAAAGACCATACCCTATGAATCCTCACAAATTCAAGAAGAAATAAACAAGCTCATCGAGTGTACATTCATCTATGAAACTAAGCATCCAACTTGGGTCTCACCTATCGGGGTTGTGCCCAAGAGGAATGGAAAGCTCAGGGTTTGCATAGATTTGACGAAGGTGAGCCCATCACATGCAGAGATCACTACCCGTTTCCATTTAGTGAACATGTGTTGGAAGGAGCACCAAGAAAAGAAGCTTATTGTTTTTTGGATGGTTACTTGGGCTATAATCAAATATCTATTGCCAACAAGGAGAACAAACACAACTTTCATCATAGAATATGGGGTATTTGCGTTCAAAATAATGTCATGTGGTTTGACTAATGCCCCCCACCACGTTCCAAAGACTTATGAATCATGCATTTAAATGATTTTTGCGACACTTTTTAGAAGTATTCTTGGACAATTTATGTGTGTATTCATCATTGAAAGAGCATCTGCAATGTTTGTGCAAGGTCTTTGAGAAGTGTCGATATTATCTCATATCCCTCAACCCCCATAAATGTCAATTTTAGGTCAAGAACAGTTTGATTTTGGATCATATTGTGTCTAAAAATGGGATATCCACAGATGAGGGAAAAGTTAAACTGATTCTTGAACTCTCACCCCTGTCAACTTCAAGGGAGTACAAAGAATCATGGGCCACGTTGGTTACTATTGTCGGTTCATCCTTTTCTATGCCAAGATAGCACGTCCATTATACAAGTTGCTCATAGACTTTAGGTGGATTGAATGCCAAGAATCTCATGAAAAGCTTAAAAAGGGTCTAACATCAGCGCCCATCCTAAAGCCGTCTAACTGGGATATCATTTTTCATGTTCATTTTGATGCATCCATTTTTGCGATTGGTTATGTGCTAGCCCAACCCGATGAACACACGCTAGACTACCCCATAAGCTTCGCAAGCAGACAGCTAAATGATGCTGAGGTGAACTACACCACAAAGGAACACCAAGGATTAGCCATGGTGTATGTTGTGAAGAAATTTAGACATTACCTCTTGGCTAATCAATTTGTTTCTATATGTAGATCATCAAGCACTGCTTTATCTTGTTAATAAACCCTATGCCATATGTAGAATCATGTAATGGATGTTGATCCTACTTGAATGTGATTTTATGGTTGTGGTACATCCAAGAAAGAAACATCTCATGGCAGACCATATGTCAAGAATACCTAATGGAGAGCCACCAATTGGGATTGATGATGACTTAGCAGATGCAACTTTATTTCTTGTTGATTCAAGGTAAACAAATTGTAGATGTTCTCGCTCATGAGTTGACAAACATACGCAAGCTAGACAAATAATTAAACAAAGTGCAGATTATTGATCAACTCATTGAGGGTCAACTATATAAGAGAGGTAAGGATAACATTCTTAGGCGTTGCCCTAGGAAGAATGAAACGTTATAAATAATGGAAGAAGCCCATCAAGGATTTGGTGGTGGCCACTTTGCAATAGTTATAACTACACACAAAATTATGCTCACGGGCTATTGGTGGCCTACCTTATTCAAGGACCGTGCATTATTTGTACAAGGCTACGATGAGTGCCAACGATGTTTGAAACCAAGGAAAAAAGATTCCGTGCCCCTACACCTTGTCTCGGTAAATAAACCATTTAAGAAATGGGGCTTTGATTTTATTGGCCTATTAGTCTAGTTGTACGTGGATCTCCGGCCAGGTACATTATTACTGTCACTGATTATATCCCATTTGGGTTGAGGCTCGAGCAGTTAGAAAGGCTGATGCTCTAGCAACAACAAAATTTATGTACGATAATATAATCACAAGATTTAGTTGCCCTCTTGGAGATCATAAGCGACCAAGGTACACATTTCTTAAATAAAACCACTAAAATATTGACTGAGAAATTTACGATTTCTCATAGAAAATCATCCCCATATAACCCCCGAGCAAACAAGTAGAAAGCACTAATAAAATATTAGTTGCTATTTTAACAAAGACTATAAGTGTTAGAAGAACCAATCAAGAATTAGAGCTCTCTACAGCTTTATGGGCACATCAAATGTCTTACAAGGTAGCTACTAGCTGCACATCATTTAAGCTTGTATACGGACTCGAGGTTGTTATGCCATGGGACTTTTTAGTGCCAAGTCTTAGAATATTTGTTGCTGAGAAATGGGACGGCCATGAGCTTTGTGATCATGTACATATACTCGAGTGACTAGATGAAGAAAGGCACTATGCACTCCAAGGGATGATCATAGAGAAACAACAAAGGAAACAATGGTATGATTGCCAGTTAAAGGACAAAAAGATTCATGTGGGAGATATTGTACTTCTGCTTGATGTTAGAGACAAGAAAAGAAAATTAAATACACCGGCATGGGACCTTACATGGTGTGTGGAATTACTCCCCAGGGACCATTTAAGTAGAAACATTAGATGGGATTGAAACAATAGGATTTCTTTGGGGATCCAAATGTGTTGATTTCCCTCATAGAAATGTTGGGCTCATAGTAGAGGTTTAGAGATCCACCTAGAGGTTGGTTTTGGGCCCGACTAAGAGTGTGATTGAGGATAGGGGGCCGCGGAGAGCGTTTGGGCCAGCATTTGTCCTGTACCCTGTAGGCTTGTGGTTTTGGCGAATTGGTTTCCTATGAGGGGGATGAGGAGCTCGGGGTATCGGTGTATGAGGGTGAGATTTGGATCGTTGGGGGATCCACACTGTAGATGTGCCCTCATAATAGCCACGTTTGGTTAGGAGATTTTCAGGCACCTAATGGGGAGAAGGCAGTCCTAGTATAAAATTAAAACTTAATCTTCTAGACTATACTTTTAACATACTTCTACTTGGAATAATTACTTCTAAGGTTATAGCATAGGTTAAATCAATTTAAATGTGTTTCTACACAGACTATCTCTGCACAATTCCCACTGCTTAAGAGTCACATGTTTATTGAATAGTAAGCTATAATAAAATATTCTACAACAATCCTAATTCTCTCAAATACAGTGAATTATTTAATTCAAAAAGAAAAGAATTGATCAACTCTATAGTTATTTAATCCATATATGAATTACTCTCAACAAAAGATATGTGCAGCAATTCAACAAATACATTAAATTGAACCTTTGTAAATACTTGCTGAGAGTTAAAAGTTAAAAAGTAATATAAAACAAGAAGATATGAATTGTACAAATTTATGATAGTTTAAAAACATATACCAATTCTTACTTGTAACAAAGTATTTTAGGGATGCACATGCACATGGGATGGGCCTAGGCACATGGGCTTAGGGTCATTTACATTTGGGATTAGGGCACATGGGCCTTGGGACTATAAAAGGCATGTGCTCTAGGACTATTGTACCTTGATATATCTTTTGACACCTTTTGATATCTTTGGACTATCATTACACTTTACTTTTCATTGTTCTTAGTGTTAATCTCTCAAGATTTTCTTAATCTAAGTTAATTAAGCTAATTTCAAGCTAATCTAGATGTTACTTTGTTTCATTGGTATCAAAGCTCTTCGCTTAGATCCTTCTTTAGGGGAGGTGATTAGAAAATTAATCATTTTTGGATTATTCTTAATTCAATTTTTAGAATGTAATTTTTAATCATAATCAGTGATAATCATTTTTGGATTACTATTAATCTGATTTTTCATAATGCATTTTCTTGATCATGATTAGTGTATTACTTTTAGAATTGATTTTTACACACTTTTCAGATTTACTAATTTCTTGATTTGAGAAGATTAGCAATGAAATTTATGTTAATCATTTTTGAATTTGTATTAATCATTGCTTTCAAAAACCTTAATCAACTTTATTGCTTGATTTCTTGAATTTCTTGATCTTCTTGATTTGGATTTCTTAAAAATTTTCTGGATTTTTGAAATTAGGGTTTATAAAAACTTTAGCACAACCAGTTTTGAGTGATTCCTTGCATTATCTTTCTTAGGTAGCATACTTTTTCAGAGATTAGTCTTTAGAGCCCTTATTTGCAGTGCAAAATTCTGGTGCAGTTTCAAGAAAGTGTGCAGAATCTTGGTGTAGTTTCAAGAAAGTGTATAGAAACTTGATGCAATTTTAACAAGTGTGCAAAATATAGTTGCTGTGCAGAATATGGTTGCTGTGCAGATTCAAGTGCAGAGTTGAAAGACAGTGAAGATCTATTTTAAGATCAATGCAGAGAGCAAGATTGGTGCAAAGATTCACAATTGTGAGTGATATTTGTTAAATCCTACATATTCTTTACATCTCTTTGCTATTTGTTGTAGTTCTTGTGTGAATTCTTGCAAGAAAACAATTCAAATACCAAGAAACGGTTGAAAATGCTAAGAAATGTTTGCAAAGAAAGATTAAATTGTAGTGATTTGTGAAAATTATCCTCAGATTAGGTTGTTTACAACTCAATCAAGTGGACTAGTATTAATGTTCAAAGCTTAGTATTAATGTTCAAAGCTGAGTATTAATCTCTCAAGCTTTCCTTAATCCAGACATATTGAGCACTACATGTGAGGATATTTCTATGCATATAGGTCTACATTTCTACAGATCATTACAATGCATTAGATGATCTTGAGGGCATTCTAGAGGATAGTGTGCATTTGGTTAGTGAGACATCCATTGTACCTCTCAAGATTAGTGCTACCCTGCATAGACCTGAGTTCCTACTGCTAGATGAGTTAGACTACTCTTTTAGGTCTTCTATTCATGGGGATATCTATGATTCTATCTTTTCTCCTAGCTCTAATAGCATACCTGGAAACATTCACTTGGGTTGAGTGCATATATTTGGGTAGTTAGGCATTGCACATGAGCATAGCGACGATAACTTTGTTTCAAGAGGTGAGACCTCTTAGGAGAGAGAGGATTATGCTTATGGATCTAGAGAGCTTTTCATTTGATCTAGATGTCTATTTAGACCCATTGTTATTAGAGATAGATGTGTCTTGGGATCTAGGTCATATAGGGGCATCATCCAGATTGTTATAGATCATTCATATAGGGATGACCTTAGTGATCTTAGAGTTTCCGAGGATGGGGACTCTACTTACCTCTCATGTGTAGACACTCTATCCATCTCTAGTGATGATGAGGGCTATGGTGATCCTATTGATTATGCTTCTACCTTGATGGATCACGCACACATAGAGGATCTCGCACTTGAGGATGTAGTACATGTTTCAGATCGTGCTTCTACTCACATTAATGCAATGGACCGTGCCTTCGATTGTTTGAGTGGTGGTTTAGTGGTGGAAGACAGCATTGGTTCACAATTGATCCTGCATGATGTTGACTTTGAGCTATGTTCTTAGTGGAGACGATGGCATTGGTTCACACTTGATCGTGCATGACACCGACTTTGAGCTATGTAAGTTTTGGCTCCCACAGGTATCAATACGAGCCCATGTTCTTACATTTTCCTATGGGTGCATTCTATGCCACTTTGGCCACCTGATTTCTGGCTATGTGGCACATCATTTTGATGCACCTATAGCACATCTCGATCGTTGCATACACAATGGTTCTTCTGCGCTACGAGCATTCCACGTTTTTGCTAGGAGTGTTGATTCCACTTGGTGGGTACTTCAGACTTCCGATTCGCCACTATGGTCATGTGGATGGACTTTACGAGCTTTCCCTTCAACGAGCTACCATGACATCTATTTCAAGGATCCCTGATGTGTACCTTACCTATCCCTGATGTGTAACTTACCTATCCATTTGATCCTAGAGGGTACACGGCTAGCTTTGCTACCATCGACATGGTGGTTCCTTAGCCTCTCCATTCGCACACCAGATCATCTCACAGGACCATTGTCTTGGATTCAGAGTGCCTTATATTTCCCTTCGATCTAGGTAGGAGCTTGTCTAGCTTCATCATCGAGGAGGACGGGAGTCCATTGGCCTTTCCACTTGATGCGGGCATCGTCATAGATCACCTTTTGATAGTGGGGCAACATTACTTCACATTTGACCCAGGTGGCCGCACACTCATGGGTGGTGAGGGGAGATACGACCTACCCTTTCGGACTCAGGTGGTATGAGATCCATGTCCTTGATTGTGTGACTCTTCGTCTTTCCATTCGATCTTGGAGGTCTCTACACCATCTATGTATGTCACTACGATCTTCATTTCCACACTTGGATGCATACGGACTATATGTTCAATTTTGGGCTTTTGTATATAGCCTCTTATATGTGTATTTTCATGGACAACCAACCTTAGATTTCGATGATGAAATCATGTTAGGAAATAAATTGTTCTCCAGATTTATGGAACACTATTCGTGATGAGTATTTGTGGGCTATCTGGATAAACTGAAATGAATGTATTTTTAACCATAAATTTCTCAATCGGATGCTTGATCTAACAGATGATCTAAATTTGCAGATGAGAACTCTTTACAAAGCTAGTATGCAAGCAGTCAAAGCATAATACACAAAGAATGCTATGGAAGAGATGATTCAAATGAACAAGGCTCAAGAGGATTTTCAAGATAAAATTAGCCAAATCCACAAAGAACGCCTGGAAGAAGATAGCCAAGTCATCTCTGAGGAAATAGATCTACTTTTCAAAGACTTAGCATTACAGAATTACATTCTGAATCTCACGGAAGTGAGAAACATGATTGCATGAGATGATATGTTGATACTTTGATTAAGTTATGCTTCTTGAAAAAATAATTTTGTATCTATTTCTAATTTTTATCCTTTAATATAGTCATTTCTATTTTGAAAAAAAGGAAAAAAAAATAAAACTAGCAATAGAGGATGAGCTTAGAAAATAATTATTACAGAAGATTGAGCTATTACCATTATTTGAATTACCTCCTTGGGGAATCGACTTTATCACATGCTATTAAGCCGTATGCTCTTAAGACAATCATAGTGAGTCAATGGTTATTTAACCATTGGAAAATAAAGAAGGCATAAATTTGACATAAGAATTGGGCAGGCGGTCCTTTAACCTATACAAATAGTGGCCAAAGAATGGGATTTCATGAGAATAAATAGGTCAACTTAGAAGACAACTTGTTTCAAGTCAAATAAGTTAAAGCCAAACTTGTGGGAGGAAGTAATCTTGCCCCATGTAATTATACCTTGTAGATTATATACTACACATCTTTCTACAAGCCCTACAAAACAACTCAAGTAGATGTCGAACTGCTCACAAGGTTTGATAGGGCACACATCTACCTAGAACCCCAATAAGCAAGGGAAATTTGGGCAAATCAATAGATGTAGAGATTAAGAGAACATGCTCATTGAAGAACCAAATAGATCCTTATTTAGAGATTGTCCCGCTGCTCACAAGAGTAATTTATCAAGGCATGAATGCCTTAGACAAGTTGCCACTGCCGCTAATACTACAAGAGGAGCCTCTTAAGACACCCACTAGCTCAAAAAATGACAATAAAAGAACACGTGGGGGGGACAACAGTGAGAAGCCTAATCAAAAGAGACAAGTGTATTAGTAATGTGAACATGACAACATTATAGTAGAGTCAAGTTGAGAGGTAGAATTAGCCACAGAAGCCAAGAAGGAGAAAGAAACAAAGACAAGTGAAGGATAAGAGCAAGGGAAAAGAGCATGGCCTAGAGACAAAAAAGGTTGATGTAATGCCACAACCAATAGTCCTAGAACCACCAAAACAAACCCCATCTCCCCCACCAAAGCCCACAAAATAGACAATCAAGATCACAGATGCCCCTCTAGCTTGATCTTCAACATTAGTTGCAATAGGCAGCAAAGTGACAAAATTATTAGAGAATGCTAAAAAGGATTCCCAATTGTGGAAAAGGGTAAGGCATCCAACATTAGTTGCAATAGGCAGCAAAGTGACAAAATTATCAGAGAATGCTAAAAAGGATGCCCAATTGTGGAAAAGGGTAAGGCATCTAACTATGCAACAAATGTCTAATGATAAAGTAGACGAAGGCTATGCTAAATCCATTGTCTATGGCATTCTGTAGCTTTTGGATTCCCATTTTTCAAAGATCAAATTTATATGAAGCAAAAAGCTTAAGGGGGAAACAAAAGGTAGATTGGAAACTGTTACTCCTCTTAAATGCAATCAAGAATTCCTTACAAAATGAGGTGGCTATGATCTTAAAGTCCAGGTTGAAATTAGCACCAAAGAAATAACACTATATATATAAAAGGTGGCTCCTCTTGATAAAGCCCAATAAGCTAGTCCACCTTGATGATGATAAAGTCCAACAAGCTGGACCACCTTGATAGACTCCAATAAGGTGGTTCACCACAAGGTGCAAATCACATTTTCAAGTGCAATAAAGATTTAACAAAGGCATGCACCAAGTCAAGTGAGATGCAAGTAACAAATGGAGAATGCCCAGAGGGCCCTTGAGCATAATACTAAGGATATGAAGCAAGTCAAGAATGTTTTATGACAGAATTCTTCCAATGTGGCATGTCCATAATATTGCATCCCTTCTTGATAAACCCTCTTTCACGACATGATGTCATTTGTAACTTTTCACTCACCCTGCTCACAGTGCGATGAAGCTTCCGAGTATGAAAACAAGTCTAGGTAGGGGGGCGTGTTACCTCAAGCTGTACTCATCCACACTTTTATAGTTCCCTAGCCTAGCTTAAGTGGTTCACATTATATATGGCCATGGATCCAGTTTGGTAATGAAAGGCCAGCTAAATACACAAACACTTCTTCTTGAAACTCTACTATAGCCATTTTAGCCATTGGGCTAAATGTCTCATCATAATCAAGTCCATGTGTTTGTGCATAACCTTTATAGCGACCAACCTTGTGTTATACCTTTTCACAGATCCATCTGACTTACATTCGACTTTGTAAACCCATTTACATCCAATCACATTCTTTCCTTTTGGTAACACAACCAAATCTCATGTATCATTATGTGCCAAAGTATCCATCTCTTCATCCATACCTTTGTCCCCATGCTTCTTTGCTAATCAAAACAAGAAGACTCCACATGCTGAACCATAGATGTCATATATGCATAATGCATAGCATGCCCACTAGAAGTGAATCTCTATACTAGATATCTCACCCTTTGTGACCTCCTCAATGGCTCCCTGAACTCTAGCATGTGGCTGTATATACCTGTCATTCCTTACACCTGGATTTCTTACCACTAGGATTCCTAACTCATCATTAAGACTCTTTGAACTAGATGAGTCATAACTTGCATTCCCAATACCAATGTCTTCAACCTTTTTTTTACCTTTATCCAATGCACTACTCTTAGTGCTCGCCTCATGTCTTAATCTTCTTGACCATGGAGTCACATTGTCACTAGTAGATGTCTCATGTGGGCTAGACATACTAGACTCCAATGGTAAGTGTACATACTCATTGGCATCAATTATATAACACTCTCACTTTGGTTATACTAACTAGCTATCTCATTAAATATCACATCTCTAGTTATGAGAGCATGTATTGTCTCTGGGTTGTAACATTTGTATGTTTTGTATCTCGTGCATGACCCAATGAACACACATTATTCAACTTTTGGATCCAACTTCCTCCTCTTCTCATCTGGCACATGCACATAAGCAATACATCCAAAAAATTTCAAATGTCCAATGTCGGGCCTAAAACCTATCAGCCTCATCTCAAGAGTACTCTCATGTATGGCAACTCTAGGTATTTATTTAAGATATACACCACTATAGCACATGCCTCTACTCTCTTCTCATTCAACAATGCTCTTGCCACTTCACCTATCACTCTATTCTCTCTCTTAACAATCCCATTTTGCATGTGAGTTGTTTTCTAATACCATTTTCTCTCAAGAATCCATCCAATGCATGTGAGTTATACTCACCACCACCAGCTGTCCTCAAACATTTGATCTAGTGGACCATATTGCTTTTCCACAAGTGCTTTGAACTCTTTAAACTTGCTCAATGCTTCACTCCTCTCTTTCAAGAAGTAAATCCATGTTATCCTACTAAAATCATCAATAAATGTAATGTAGCACTACCTTCTCCCATTTATTGAATGTGTTTGAGAAGGACACTAAATATAAATATGCACAATCTCAAGTGGTCTCCTGCTCATTTTACTATCTCTGGGAAATGGCAACCTTGTGTGTTTCCCAAACTAACATGCACCCCATACATGTGTGCTCCCATCATACTTGAATCTCAGCACACCACCAATAATGCCATGTCTGCACATATTTCAGCTTTTCTATGTTCACATGTCCAATCCTCTTGTGCTAAATATCAATGTTTGGCACTATTCCATGACTGTGAGAAAACATGGCTGATTTCAACTCTGGTATGATTGCATCTAGCTTAAACAATCTCCCTTCTTCTTTAACTTTGGGAATCATTTTACATCCGTGCCTAAAGTCCTTAGCAAAGCATCCATGCTCATTGAATCTTATGTGTAATACTTGTTCTATCATTTGTCCAATAGATGCCAAAGTCTTTGTAAATAGATGGCATATACAACACCTCAGACATGGCTTTCACTCTGCCATCATGTATCCTTAATGGTACACTACCAACATGTGTAACAGGGGGTGTATTTTTTTGGTTTGAGCGAACATTTTTTGAGCAAGTGATTTTTGGTATTGAGGCGAGCGGTTACCCTTCTTGTATCCGTCTACTCCTCTCTCTCTCTACTATCATACCTACGAGATGTTGAGCACTAGACACCATGGGCCACTCATTTACAAAGACACCATATTATGATCTAAAACTTCCATTCTATTCCAAATAAATTTTACAAGACCACACACACCATTACATGACAAACACCTACGAGATGTTGAACACACACAACAATACATGAAAGCATGTGTGTACACAATGTTCTTTACTTATGATCTAAAACTTACATTGTATTCCAAAGCAAATTTACAAGACCACAACATTACATGACAAACTTTGGCCGAGATGTTGAACACACACAACAATACATAAAAGCATGTGTGTACACAATGTTCTTTACTTCGATGGGCCACTATCATTGCTACTACTTCTTCACAAAGGCACCATAGAGAGATGTAACTTCCTTTATATTTCAAAGAAAAATTGCAATACTATAGCATTTTATGACAAAACACCTATGACATGTTGAGCACATGCAACAATATATGAAAGCATTTTGGGCCTCAACTATCATCTTGGCCTTCTCCATCTACCCTAATTTTGCAATGAAGGTGGAAACTTCTTGTCGAAGAGGAGCCTCCTTTGCCTTTTCAATGATGCCAAAATCTCTACATATCCCAATGGTTATTGCTGCTTTCACCTCTAGCATGTTCTTGTCTGCAAGGTATACTGCTTTCTCTATTGTGAGCTTCTTGTAGAGCTTTTGCACTTTAGGCGTTGTTGTCCATGCTTCCATAAGGGCATCCAATCTAGGTTCCTTTCCTTTGAGGTTCATGAAAGATTAAAGAGCTTTACTTAAGATGCTTGCAAATGTAGTAGTATTAGAGGGATTGCTGGATGAAGCCATGATAATTGAGTTTATGCCCAGCCTATTACAATATGAAGATATAAGGGGAGGGATTGCTGGATGAAGCCATGATAATTGAGTTTATGCCCAGCCTATTACAATATGAAGATATAAGGGGAGGGTGGGGTGGATGTGTGCCTAGAAGAAGAGTACTAGAACATGGCAATCTCTACTGTATTTATAACTTCTCAAAAATAGAAATAACTATTTTAAGCATAAAAATAACTATTGAAGTACAAAAATAATTATTTTAAGTTCTCACTCAAACTCTCTTTCACTCACACTCTCTCTCATGGCCTTGAGATCTCTATTCATCGTACTCTATCTCTCTCTCAATTATCAATTTAATTACCTAAATAGTCACAATAGAAGCTAAAAATAATGCCATTGATGTAATTTGAGTGTACAAGAGTGCATCACAATAATGTCTAAAACAATATATTTCTTTCATTTACAAGTGAGTGAAATACACCAATAAGGATGCTGCAAGTGTGCTGGTGGAAGAACGAAGGTGGTATGGCATAGGGAGCTCTACCAAATGGTGTAGGTGCGGGTGGGAATAGCGGCCTCACAAATTTGGGACATGGTGCCCATGATGAGGGCATTGTAAAAGAAACCATAGGGGATATCTATGGCATGACATGTTGATATTGGGGCTCCCTTGGAACACCAGGTGGCCATGACAAGGCAGTTGACTATGTTGGGCTCATGGGTATTGGGGCGGGTGGAGGATATGGGTGGAGGATATGGGTATTGGGGCGGGTGGAGGATATGGGTGAGGAACGTGTGGAGACAATACCCCCACGTCCTTTAGTTTCTCCCATCGAGCATACTCACTGACCTCAACCTTGAAAAATTGTTGACCCAGATTATCATAAACATACATAAGTGGTTGTAGACATGAACTAAGGCACATCTCGTTCCTCTCCACGCTGATGCAATGTCGATGTAGTATCCTACATGCTCTATAAAGGGTCCCAATACCGGCAAAACAATCTAGGACTACATCCCCTTGATTGGTAAACGTCCTGAGTAACCACTTGCCATAGTACAAGATCACAATTGACATATATAAATGGACAACAATATAAAAGACAATGACTATATAACGATTACACTACTCGAATCGAATTGTAATTAAGTGAGTGCTGTAATTACCTTGTAAAAGGTTCATTGCACTCAACATCTTGGATGGGATTCCCGTCTGCATCCAGCTGGTATGGCAAGGTTTCCTCTTACAGTTTTGGCTCTAGGAAGATATCATCATCCACCTCAAAACTTGAACAATTTGTAGCTACCTCACCTCCCCGCCTATCGTACTTTGGACGTACTTTCACTGAGATGCGTAAAGATGGCAATGACCAAAACAATGACTTACACACACCAGTAAGTATGCTAGGGAAATCATCGAGCTTCACATTAATAAAAACCACTCCTTCACTCACCTCTTCTTGGCCATCTTCTGATATTACATATAAGTATCACAAGAAGAGAAATAACAAAGTCCTTTGCAATGTGAAGTTCCAAGTCCCTGCCTCTTGCACAACAATCCCAAGTGCTTCGCACATAGAGTACACACCATATTGTCGTTGGCATGTAGGAACTTTGCAACAAGTACGAAAGCTGACTCCACAAGAACCTTCGTAAAAATATTCCATCGAGGAACCACAACCTCGTCCTTGTAGAGAGAGATTTATTGAAAAATTGGCCCGCACCAAGCACAGGCCTCCAAGGCTATCGAATGCGTACATGCTTACCCACCTCATCAAAGATCCCATGAATTGTTGCAATACTATAAGATTCCTAGAACAACAAAGCAAACAAGTGGACTACAAACTGTATAATGACGAATGGAGAGAGTCAGTAGCATGAGTTAGAGACCATACATGTGTTTTTGCTTTGCCAAAAGTGGGAGACGGAGGTGATCAATGTTGGAGCTGAGAACTAAGTGCAAAGGGTCCACCACATGTGGATGGTAGTCTTCATTTAGACAAGACCAAATACATGTGAAGAGGGTTGCGCTGTCTTCTTTTGAACGCTCCAACCCTTGCTCTTTGCTCTCACCATGCGGGCTCACCTGCTCATTGCCCTGTGCATGGGACTCATGCTCATCATCCTTAGAGTGTCTATTCTCACCATCCTCATTAATGTCATCCCCTTCCCACTCTAGCCGTGACCTCTTTTTGGGCGTTTGCTATCACGATCAATGATGATGGAGGCTTCTTGTTTGTTGATTTCTTTCCCTTCTTCTTCTCAGGGGCCAATTGTTGCTCGGTGCCAAGCTTCTTGCCCTTCTTCGCTCCTGGATTCAACCAACATAGGAACTTTAAACTCCCAAAAAACAAGCTTCATAGTTCAATCATATGCTCTACTCTACACAATGAAACGTACTATATGAAACTGCTCAACCTCCTGTGGAGGAAATAGCTTTCAACCACTTTGATCTGTTAGGTCCCCGATGAGTAATAGCTTTCTCGGCTCATCTACGATACGCAACATTGAAATTTAACAACACGATTGTGGATTGGCAAGGCCTACATGCTGCATCATAAATATATCATGTGCCGTTGTGTTTGGCACTTGAATTGTAGTGACCTTGGCAATTTTGCATGTATATAAAATAAGGTAAATGATGACACATAAGATGCTTGTTCATTTGAATTACAAAAAAACAAGATACCATCCACTTACTTGTTTATCATGCACACCACTAACAAGAACTCTGCCTCCTCCTCCTCAAGGAATTGGACCACTATACGAATCCCCTTGGGAACCTTCTCTCTTTCAACTCGATTGGTTTTTGCCCATTATTTCCATGCTTTGAGTCGATGGTTACCATCCCAGATAACAAACATCTTCCCAACCATGTGTTTCCATCTTTCCGTGTACTTTAGTATCGTGTCAAAATTTGCTAACAATCATAGGTCGTGATCGACTGCACTTCGACGATCGAATGGAAAGGGCCCTTGGCCAAGGAATCCCTCCGAGACAATGAATGCCGCCATTGTTGACTGGTATGCGCTCTCTTCCATGCTTTTAATTAACCCTTCGATGGAATCCTCTTTCGTACGGATTGTTGAGTTTGCAAGAAGGTGACAAAGAGGCACTCTAGGAAGATGATTATGATTATCAACCAAGTGGTCCTCTACCCAATTCATGGAGATGTGTCGATCAACCACTTGACCGAAACTCTCCTTTATGGACTCCTCTCCTTCAAAAATCGTGGCACTACTACTGGCAATACGATTGTTGGCGGGTGTTGAAGGAGTAGCCCCCATAACCAAATGCAATTGAGAGGTGTTGGTTACCTTGCGTGATGTGGCCACTTGTGACATGCCCACTTCTTGTTGCAATATTGCGATCTCATCTTGCTTTCCAGTGAAGCCCTTCGATTGTAATCGTGTCTAAGGAGGCATTTTGCATTGAGGGAGATGCCTTGTTGAAGGTTGCAAGCATGTGGAGGAAGAGGGCGCATTGGAGGGGGGGGGGGCACATGAAGGAGAGGGCGCGTTGGGGGGCACGTGAGGGTAAGTGGTCGTTAAAGGGGGGGCACGTTGAGGGGGGAGGGCTATTTTGAGCCCTTCCTATTATTGTCTAATGGCTTAAAAAGTGGTTAGACAATGATAGGAAGTGCAACGTAGCATGCACATGCCACATGGCACTGCATGTGTAATGCCTGAAGGCGGGCATTACACGTGGTATGCCTATATGGAAAGCATAGTCCACATAGGTATCCACATGCAATGCCCAAGATTGAGCATTACATGTGGCAACCACCGTGGACAACATTGTCCACAGTGGTTACCAAAAAGTGTAATGCCCATGGTTTTCAGGCATAACACATGGTGCCAATGATTTGATGCCATGTGCAATGCCTGACCACGGGAATTACATGTGGTGTGCCTACGTGAAAGAAATGTACACGTAGGCATGCCATGTGTAATGCCCGAGCTCAGGCATTACACGTGGAAGCTGCCACATGGGTTGCGTTGTCTATGTAGGCAGTGGAGAGAGAGAGAGAGAGAGAGAAGGAGAGAGAGAGAGAGAGAGAGAGAGAGAGAGAGAGGGAGGGAGGGAGGGAGGGAGGGAGAGAGAGAGAGAGAGAGAGAGAGAGAGGAGAGAGGGAGGGGGAGAGAGAGAGAGAGAGAGAGAGAGAGAAGAGGGAGAGAGGGAGAGAGGAGGGAGGTAGAGAGAGAGAAAGACAAAAGAGGGAGGAGAGAGAGAGAGGAGGGAGGAGAGAGAGAGAGAGAGAGAGAAGGGGGAGGAGAGGAGAGAGAGGAACACCCATGCCATTTTACAATTGAGAGAACAGAAGAAGGAGGGAGAGAGAGAGAGAGAGAGAAGAGAAGAGGGAGGGAGGGAGAGAGAGAGAGAGAAGAGGGAGGAGAGAGAGAAAAGAGAGAGAGGGAGGAGGAGAGAGAGAGAGAGAGAAGAGGGAGAGAGGAACACCCATGCCATTTTACAATTGAATTTTACAATAAAGCATATAACAATGAGTATATTTGTAGCCAACATGCTAAAAATTTATCAATGTAGCACTAAAAATGTGCACAAAGTTTATGTGGGTGCCATCATTTTGTGGAGATGTTATTGATATGGAAAAGATTTCAAAGCGAACATGAAGCTAACATGGTTTGACTCTGATTTGACTCACCAGATTTAGTAAGATAGGGGTATCAAATGTGGGGATGCTAATTTTTGAATATATATATATATATATATATATATATATATATATATATATATCACATAATTTATTTTTTTGAATCAATATTTTTTAAAAAATAATAATTTTAAAACGATCAAATTAAAAATAGCCAACTTATTTAAGGGTGTTAATCACCATTCATTTCTTGTGTACTTGGTATGTGTTGTGTCATTCTTGCAAAAAACCAACATGTAGCTTATGGATGTTTTTGATCCATTCAAGAGTCACCATTAAGTAGATGTATGGTTCCTAGATCCCAAAATGCTCCACAAGGTCCAACGAGTGTCATGCCATCTTTCAACCACATGAAGTAGCTCCCTATCTCGCTAAGGTGAGCCTCAATGCCTTCCAACCCCAACTATCATGGGGCGTGAATTTCTCTCTCACCCTGCACTTCATCGAGTCCTACCACAACATCATGCACTTCATTGAGTCCTATAGGGGCCCATATTTCCCTCTCACCCTATGCTTCATTGAGTCCTACCATAACACTGATAATTCGGGGGGGGGGGGCTGGGAGGTAGAGATGCTACTGAATGGGTCACAACATAAGGCCACTCTCAATGAGGGTCTACTTAGAAGAAATTACCACCACTAATTGCAAATAAGGTACACCATAGATATCAAGAAGCCTCTTAGCTAACACAGTTCAAAGAGGAAGCTCTTGGTTGTCATTGATTAAATAGCCAAAACCATGAGACCAATCAAAGCACCTAAAACCCAATTACTATATGAAGTGTGTAGGCACCATACCCTCACCATTGACATATGTCCAAGTACATCTCTAGTGGATGGGATGACTGTGTAGGCACCATAACCTCACCATTGACATATGTCCAATTATATCTCTAGTGGATGGGTGGATTGTGGTGGGTGAAATCCTAGTCCATGGTATGATCCATCACCTAGATTCCCTTGAACAGTGCATGCACAAGTGGTTGTTCTACCATTCTTTTGGATAACCCATTCTTATCCGTAACCAACCCATCAAATGATATACCTTAGCATAAAAAGGCCCTCTTTTTTTTTCTCCACCAAACTGAGCAAATATCAAAGAAAGCACAAATAAGAGTCAAATAAAGTGGAGAGTTGGGACTTCTCATGCCATGTTGGGCCGCCCTATCATCTACTACTTTCCTTTTGTTTGTGGGTGCCTAAAGATGATACAAAACCCTCGTCTAACTCAAAGAGGGGTGCTATAAAAGCTTTGGTGATAGGTAAATGTCAAAGAAAGTAGAACTAAGAGTTGAAGAAAGTAAGTAGTTGGAGTTTTCACATGGAGGAGAACACATGGGCACACCTTCAAGCCCTCATAGCCTATACACGATAATTCACAATGACTTTGCACTCAGGCACACACGATAGCTAGTACCTAAATTGAGCCCCGCATCTTTGATAGCTACCCACATACGTCTTTGGATGGGGAGGACATGGTGGGCAAAAGCTTGGTCCATGATATGGCCTATCGCTTGGATCCTCTTCAAATGTGTAGGAACTTCCAAAGATCTTCAAAGAATCCAACTCACGAAGGTCTTCATGGGGCTATTTGCCTCTACTCACAGTAACATTTCATCTCTAAGGTGCATACTCCCTCATTTCCAAGTACCCTTCATCACTTATTTTCAAAAAATCCCCCTTAAGTGATCCATATTAGCATACATGTACTGATCTTCATTTTCTAGAGTGATCTATCTCAGCTTGCCTCTTGTGCTACAATGTTGACTTTCACTTAAGAATTTACATTATAGGTGGGAATAGGATTACAAGTAGAGGTGAGAGTCATGCCCTCATTACATTCTTTTAAAAAGAGAGTTTCTAGGTCTTGACTTCCTTCCTGGGAAGTCTCCTCCTTTTCCTTGTCTTGATTCATCATTTTTTCTTGGCTTAGTGTTGATGTTAGCACATTCTTTTAAAAGAGAGTTTCTAGGTCTTGACTTCCTTCCTGGGAAGTCTCCTCCTTTTCCTTGTCTTGATTCATCATTTTTTCTTGGCTTAGTGTTGATGTTAGCACATTCTTTTAAAAGAGAGTTTCTAGGTCTTGACTTCCTTTAAGGGGAAGTCCCCTCCTCCTTGTTTCCTTTTAGTCATCATGTTTTCTTTGGCTTAGAGTTGATGTTAATAGTCCTTTTCTATATGCTCCATCTTACCATAGTGGTGACACTTCATTTATATGCTCCATCTTACCACACTGGTGACATTTTATTTATATACTCCATCTTACCAAAGTGGTGGTGACACTTCATCTTGGTCTTGCTTCTTGCTCCTCGTCGTGATCTTGGTCCTTTGTGGAAGAATGATTGTTCTCCTATTATAGGTGTAATTCCAACTTTAATCCTTTGGTCTTCTTCCATGAGTGTAGCTTCTATGATTCAAGATTTGGGTTGGGAATATTCTTCAATGTGGCCTCACCAATGGCCCAAACTCTTCACTTGGCATGCTTTTCAATAGGATGATAATGGCACCTTCTTCTTCTATTGGGGAGCCAATATTTGCTTGTTGTTCGTATAATAAAGAAACTCTTTGGAATACTCTTCTACAGCTTTATATATATATATATATATGTTTAGATTCACAGAATGCTTGAAATCTACCAATCATTTGAATAAGGTGGGATTACATTCTTTATATCACATATTTCGTAGGCAGTGTGTACAAGGCCATGAATGGATTCACCGAGCTGTGTGTCTAACTGGTGATTACTAGCAATTTTGGCTTCATGCAAGCGAGTTACAGCCTGCAAAATATTTGAATAAATAAAATAGAAAACATAGGGAAATGTTTTGTTTTATTCAGACCAAAAATAAATTTTAATTAGTCACTTTGGGAACACCCTCTAGCTACTTCATATATCGTGCATGGAGTGGGGGTATGGGTAACGATGTACCTATCCTTGTACGATCTTTCTAGGACTTGGATCCCTACCCGTATAAGTTCCATTAATTGCTGCTTCTATGGACCTTCAAGGGAAGCATAAGAACCCAACTGACTAATTAGCTATTTGAAACAGCCTCCAATTCTATGTAACAAGATGTATTTGTTCATCCTTCAATGATAGGAGGAGCAAGTTCGAAGAAGAAGGATCCTAGAGTGTACAGGGTTGAGCGTCGAGGATCTCTGGATGCCTCTCTCTCTCTAGTGGAGGTGCATATTTTTGCATCTTCTTCAAGAAATTTTGGATAATCTCCATCTGTGCGCGAACCGAAAAGAATAATGCTTCTAATTTACACCGAGTCAAAAACTGCAATGAAGAAGCACAATGAATGAAGGTTCTGTTTCATCATCTCAGATGCGGCAGAAGGTTCTGTTTCATCATCTCAGATGCGGCAGAAGGGTTGATGAAATCTTGAAAAAAAGAAAGGTTTGCCCACTTTTTGAGGAATTTGGTGAGGTAGTGGCTTACCAAGGCGACAATTAGTACTAGTTGGTTTGAGAGGATAATCAGCCACACTGGGTTAGGGAAGAGAGAGGATAAAAAATAGTTTCTTCTTATTCGAGACTTACTACCTATCCTTGAACCTCCAAACTTGATCATGGGGAGAATTCTCCAAAGAACTTTCTTGGCTTGGGAAGAAAAACCCTACATACAAGTTTATATTCCTAATACTAAGATTACGAAAAGTTGGGAAAGAGACACATCTTCGGTTGTAACAGCATTCGATTCAATATCTGATTTTTGTCGAAAATTTGTGAAAGGATCTATGTGGTACAGGAGGCGCAAGATGCAATCTTACTAGATAATATATTGAATGTATGTTATCTTTTCCTTTCAGTTCATTTACAAAAGTAGTATTTTCACTTCTATTAGTTACTTCTCTAGCTATACCTAAAAATATTTTATTATAAACTAGACTCTAGGTGTGAACAACCTTTTAGTCACCAAGAGTCACCTATACTCTTATTAAGCACAAGCTACTCCCCTTCCACATGGCTGAGAGGAGAGAAAGAGCCAAAGGAGATTCACGCTACCCCTTTCTCAAATTTGAATTTTCTCCTCATGTCATTTTAATTTTTGAAAGGAGAGCTATCCCTTCTTGCCTAATGATTTACTTAAGAGAAGAAATAGGCTTACAAGGTTAGCTTCATGATGAAAACTTTAACATGCAGGTATCTCTCTTTCTCTCTCTCTCTCTCTCTCTCTCTCATTCTAAAAAAAGAAGAAGACAAAAGACATTATATGTAAGATACACTTATTTAAGAGTGAGCACACCTCACCTCACATCCCCACCTATTAAAATTTAATCTAAATTAAAATTTAATTAATTAAAATTATGTGTATGTGTGTATATATAAATTTATTTACATTTATAAATACACATATATATGTATCTATAGGTATATGTGTTTAAATATAATAAAACATACTATTATATATAATATATATTTACATTTGTGTATGTGTATGTGTGTGTGTGAGAGAGAGTATTTGTGTGTGGAAGAGAGAGAGAGAGAGGGAGAGAGAGAGAGAGAGAGTTTGTATGTGTGGGAGAGTGTTTGTGAGAAGAGAGAGGGAGTGTGTGTGTGTGTGTGTGAGAGAGAGAGAGAGAGAGAGAGAGAGAGAGAAGCCTTTGTGTTAGAGGAGTGTACGTGGGGGGGAGGAGAGTGTGAGAGAGAGAGAGAGAGAGTGTACGTGGGGGGGTAGATGTGCATGTGTGCTTGTGTGTGTGTGTGTGTGAGAGAGAGAGAGAGAGAGAGAGTTTCAACATTTGAGAGAGAGAGAGAGAGTGCATGTGTACGTGTGAAAGAGAGGGTAGATGTGCATGTGTGTGTGTGTGTGTGAGAGAGAGAGAGAGAGAGAAAGATTACATGTAAGATGCATTGAGACTTCACCATTCATCCCCACCATTAAAATTTAATTAATTAAATTATGTGTGTATATAAATTCGTACACACACCGACCCTTACACACATGTATAGATGCATACACATGTACACTACATACATATGTATGCATATACACACAAGCAAAAACAAAACTACTACTTGTGGGTCAAAAGGAGGCTACAATATGCTGCTGCATGTGCTTTCTTGTCAAAGGGAGGATGACTCATCAACAGGATCATGACAGGAATGAACATGTCCTCTCTGCAATTCGTCTTGTGGCAAGCTTTACAGGTCCCTTAGGAGAGTTTTTTTTCTCTCTGTGCAGGAGAACTTCTTCTACAATTTCCAAAGGTTCCGCTTTTCTCCCTGTCATGGACCACCCACTTAATGAGCAGGACAGTGATAACTGCTTTCCCGGCACTATTGACAAGCTAGAATTTCATAGAGAGGATGAGTCAAGTGGGTGTTCTAAGAGGACATGGTTCCCTCTGCCCAAGCTTCTGTGGATTCTATGGAAGCTGCCCTGTATGTATTCTGCTGACTTGGGCAGACTTGGACCTGGATTTGGGGTCGGTGCGGGCTTTGGATTTGGTATTGGATTTGGGCTTATTGGAGGTTAGGTTTTTCTCTTAATCCTCTGTACTTAGCCTGTAGAATTTCACAGTAATTATGCAGGAAGGGGATATGGAGGCACAAACCAGCATACGGCGTGGATGCACTCTTCATATGGATGAACATTTGTTGATGACTTTTCTTAATTTTCGCGTGCCCTGTTGTGTAGTTTAACAGATGTTAGGATTAGGGTTAGGGTTGGGGTTAGGTTAGGATCCTAGGGTTTGGGATCTAAGCAGGGCTTTGGTGCTGGTTTAATGATGTCTGAGCAGGATAAATCGATTTTGTTATCTTTTTAGTAGTTCTTAATCAAAATTAGGGTTAATTTGTGCGGTCTGCTTAAATGGGCTAGGATAGGCTCCGGGTCAGGTATTTTGGTGTTAGTCTTGATGATTCAAATAGCAGTTTTTTCACCTTGTTCTTGTTCTGACTTGGCAGGTGCAGGGTTTGGGTTTGGACTTCCTGGCATGCAGTTTGGATTAGGGTTCGGTGCCGGCTTCGGGGTCGGAGTGGGCTTCGGCTATGGTCTAGGCAAAGGATGGGCATATGATGAAAATGGTGAACACTGCAATTTGCCAAGCCTGGGTTGCAGATCAAGGTAGGCTGATCGTCATCCATATACCTTTGGGAATGCATACATTTGGTGCTTTAGCGAATTGTTAGTTTGTTGGTGTAGACCATAGTTTCATCATGCATATATAGATAGTCATGGGTGGCAGCCTCACTCATTGATACATAACCTGAACCATTAGGCTTAGGATAGGTTCAGAAGCATCTGCCACGAAAGGTAAACCTGGAACCCAATGGGCAGGCCGGATGAAGATGCATTAACTGCTCGCAGATGTGGAATCCAGCAGGCGCTTGCCCCAGGTGGATGTGGAACCATAATGGGCAAGCCGAAAGGAGCGCTTGTTGTTCATCCATCGGGGGCACCCGTTCAGACAGTTTACATATTTTCTTTTGTACGCAAATGTTTGTAGGTTATTTGGTAAGAGTGGCTTATCAGGCAGTGCCTGGAAAAGTTCAAGTCCTGGCATCCGTTTTTGGTCTGACGTCCACCCCGTGGGTGGCTTTGCCAGGCTGGCCACAGGAACTGCTGAAAGACATCCACGAGCCGGAAAAATTGAGTGCCAACTGAGGGAAGGGTTCCAGCTTTGTGAAAATCAAAAGTTCCTAGCCGCTTCACCTTCAACTGAGCAAGATCTCATGTCGGACGACCCCTTCTGAACCCGGGCTTAGTTTTCACACGTGGGAACTATTAGCTTGTCGACGAATTACCCATACTTCAATTATACATAAGATTTTTTGTTAGTTTTGTCATGATGTAAAAGCTAAGCTTACATTTCAAACTTATAAGCTTGTTGCTGCACACAACCGGGTTAGAAGCTTGATTATACAGATGGGATTTTTGAGCTTCTTGATGTAACCAGCCTCTTAATTAAGGTAAAACTCAGCTTCTTGATGTATCAGGCACACAGATGATACGCAACCTTTTGTTCTGTTTACAGAGATCAAACGGAAGCCATCTGGGGCCAGATATCCTTCCCTAAGAAAGATGTTTCTACTGTTGACAAAGAGGAAACCGGAGCCGTGTGGGACCAGTTCCTCTATAACTCCAAAATCGCCTTTGACTCTGTCGAAACAGGTGACAACAGAAAGAAACAAAGTTGAATGGTTTGGAGGGACCTTGTACTTCAAGTGCCCTGTTTGTGACTCCAGTTGACGAGACCAGGTGTAGCTTACTCATTTGGGGCCAGCAAGCAAGTGCCTCAGCCACGACAGTCAGAAAGAATGCGGTAACGACAGCGCTTCAGTGCTGGTCAAATTGTGTATGAATGGCTATTTTTCCCATAATTATATGCATGGATTAATGCTCCCAATGCTTGGCTATTCAGCTCTTCGAAGGTAAATGTCCTGCAACCTTTGCGGATCCAATAGTGTACCATTTGATTCATTTAGACAAGGTTTGTACATTTATCAGGATTGTATACATTGATAATTTGGGTCGAGAGATCCATATGCCAGTCCTAGTCCAAGGCATTGCTACTCGTGTGTGTGTGTGTGTGAGAGAGAGAGAGAGAGAGAGAGAGAGAGAGAGAGAGAGTTTTCAGTAATGCTGGGTTATTAGAACATCTTCTTTTATTTGGGAATTATTTTGTCATGGGCATCCCGCACTTGGATGCCCCGGGATGAATCAGCCAGGGATCCACTGTAGAGGATCATGGTCAGGTGTCAGTGCATGTCCTGCATATGTAGTCCCCAGATGACCCTCTGGAATGTAGAGGTGGACTGGGCTTTGCTTGGGCTTCCAGTCCCATTGCCCACCAAAGGGCCAGCCCAAGAGCAACCAAGAGTCCATGGGTATGAGGGCTAGCCATAGGCCAGCCCTATGGAATCCTATTGGCCAGCAGTAATGGCTGCCCAGCAGCACACGTGTGAAAGCTGGCATTTATCCTAGTCATGAGTAGGTCGACATCAGTAGATACAACCGATCTGTATATGGGTTTGCCTGTATAAGTGTTATTCAGTCTTTTGCATCAATCATCTCATATATTCTTCAAGAGCCACGGTTCAAGGGCATAGACATCCAAGAAGAGCCAAGGGCAAGGTGGAAGGTGAAGATCAAGAGCTGAAAGTCATCTCAGCTCCAAATCAGTTAACAGTCAGCAGTTTGTCATTTTATTCATTCAATAAAGCAAATACACCATATGTGGTGGGGGACCCTTTAGAGGGTATTGGGGACCCAACACTGTGTATTGTCTCTCTTCTCTCTCTTTGTACTCCTATTCTCATTACATTGTGCTATACATTGTCAAGAACCAAGGGCTGAAAGTTATTTATCAAAGTATAATCCTTGTCTATGAGCTTCCGCATGTTACAATTGTATTAGAGCTTTGCCTTTTGTTGAAGAAATTCAGGCAAGGTTTTTTTTGCCCACTTTTATGGTTGGTTTGTAGATGCCGGAAGCACTCCTCATTCCAGTCTATGAGCTTCCGCATGAAGAAATTCAGCCAAGATTCTTTTTTCCTCGCTTTTATGGTTGGTTTATAGATGCCGGAAGCATTCCCCATTCTAGTGTCTCGTGTCCCTTGCTTCTTTCTTCTTCGTTGAGCACTCAGCTCGTTTTAAATTAACATTTTTCAGTTTTGGTGAAGCTTTGGGTGAAGGCATGTGTAGATAGGTTGTTGCTGTGTGGTGCAAAGTGTAGTTTAAGTGTGATTTTTTGTTGTTTTTGAAGGAGGGATTGAGTTGTAAGTACTTGGAAAGCTTGGAGCAAAACAAATAACTTATCTTTCATTTAATTTTTGTTGTTTTAAGCATCCTTGCTTGTTTACGTGAAATACTAGGGTGCTTCTTGGTTTTGGTTTTTTTTACAAAAATAAATCATAAAAAGTAATGTTGTTTGAGTCTTGATGAAGAAGGTACCATTGATTTAGCTTGGGTAAGAAGGCTCAAATTGTACTTTCTTTTGATTAGGGCAAAAATAAATTTTTGACTTCAAAAAATCAAATCTAAGGTCAAATTTGGGTTTTCCACAATAGTTGAGTTTTTCACTTCGTAAATAACTTTGAGAAAATCACGTCGTGAAGAAGCTTCCAAAATCATGTTGAGACTTTGGGGATTGCTATGCTAAGAATAGAAAATCTTATTCTCTTGATTCTTGGTGTGAAAAATTAGAGAGAAATTCACGCGTGGCTATCGCAAAGATATTGATACCGTTGATTACTTGAGAAAATAACGTTAAAATTATTTCATAGATTGGGATTGTTAAGGTGATTGAGTGTTAGAAACTGACCGTTAAAGTTCACTTTAACAGAATTACACTCTAAAGGTCAACTCCACTTGGGATGAAAAGCAAGAGTTTTTCATGTTGTGACCATCTAGGGTTTTTCACGTGTGATTATCTTGAAAATAATCATGTCGTGATTATCTTCTAGACTAGCTCACTTGTGAATTGTGTTTAATTTGATCGATTGTGGAAACAAACTATCACCTTGAAATTGAAGGATAGTAAACAAATTTACATGTAAAAAATTAGAGTTATTCATGTTGTAAATAACTCAGCTCTTGGGTAACATGAGGCTAATAAATAAAGAAAAATAGTGGCAATTGGACTATTGAAGCTTTCTTACATGCATTTAAGATTCAAAAAAATGCTGGGAGGTGAAATTACTCCGAAGGATAGTGTATCAAACTACCAAGGATCTTCTTACCAGGGAAGTGTTGGATTCGGTTCTTTTGCTAGTACACGCCAAAGTGTGTTTGCCCAAAAAGGTTTAAATTCAATCGAAACTAGAAGTGAAGTGTTCGTGAAGGAAGCTTAAATGATTGAAGGGTCTGAGCGTAGGAGAGGGTTGCAACCTCCCCCACAATTTTGGGTGGTCTTTTGAACATTGTCAAAAGACTATTCGGATTACAATGAGATAAAGATCAAGAGGCTCACTCAATCGATGAAGGTTGTGCAATGAGCAGTGTCCAAAGGTTCTCAAGAAGAAGTATATCTCCACTCCAACAATCGGTATTGGAGTAGGTTCACTTGGCTCTCATCCCCTTTCCATATTCTCTTGGGGTTGCTATTTTGATCGCCTTAGATTGAGCTATTCTCTTAGGTGGAAAAGTATACCCTATAGTGTGATGTTAATTACGTTAACAAAGTTTTTACGTGTTTTACGACTCGTTTGCATGCTGTAAGATTTTTGCATTCCAAGGGAGTATCAATTTGAACTATTTTTGTTTGATTTTGGGTATTCTTTATGGCAGAAGCAGAATTTCAAGGGCGTCGTTATCTTTGACATTGCATCTTTGAGCTCTTCTTCAATAGCTTTAACAACATCATCAATGTTATCTTCGATTTTTGCATTCCTTTTAAGTATCATTTCCTTACTCTACACTTTGCAATTTTTCGTATACTTTGTAGGTTTTCTTTGTCTCATCAGTTGAGTGATCTATTAACAACCATATTGGTTGCATTCAATGGTCTTGGCATTATTTGCAAGTAGTTGGGATATTTGCATTTAATGTCAGAGGTTAGTTAATAGCAAGTTGAAATGATAGACAATGATATATTTGAGATGCTTTTCGTTGAGGATAAGCTTGACAAGACCAACTACCCATTGTGGTTCTATATGATGCACCATGTATTGCTAAAGGGCTTTGTAATGTTATTATTGACATTGAGGCATGCTCTGTCTTGTCAACATAGCAGCATAGTACATGTACTTTGAATGGTGATATGAGTTTTAATGTAACTGTGGCATCTGCCTCCATACCTCTCATATCCGAGTAAGCTAGGCGAGATGGCAAAGATACACAAGCACATGCATTAGTGGCACTTTTAGTGAAAATGAATATTATTCCTCATATTTGCTCATGTAAAAAAACTGTGAAGCATGCTTGGTATGTGCTTGCTACGCTTTACCAAGTGCGTAATGAGGCACGAGAGGCCTACTTGCGTAAGCTGTTAGATTTTGAGCATATGAATGAGGAAAATCTAATGGAAAATTCCTCACAAGGATTAAAGATCTTAGAGAGCACCTTACATGCATTCATGAGGCCTATTCGGATTGTTCTTTGGTATCTACTATTCTCATAGCTCTATCAAATTCATACCAAGGTTTTGCATCTACACTGCGGCTCATGATAAAGGGAAAACCCAATGCCTTTACTTTCAATGAGTTGGTTGTAGTGCTCTTGCAAGAAATGCAATCTTGACAAAATTGAACTAGTGTGCATGTGGGAGATCACGCACTTGCTGCTGCTGCCAACCTTTTCTTAGGATGGCTATAAGCCAAAAGATAGAATCAACCCACTCTTTTGGAAGGGATGCCAAGAAGGGGGAGTGATAAGCCTAAGAAGAAAGACAAATGCGGCTATTGTCAGGGAAGCCAAGCCATTATATTAATGAATGTAGAAAAGGGCTAGAGAAGGAGAAAAAGAAAGAGTCAAGCATGGTTGTGGTTCATGCATTAGCACTAAGTGTTGAAAAGAAGAAGTCAACGAACTATAGTGCATACATCATGGACAAAAGAGTCATAACTATAGTGCACAATGACTGCTCCTCCTCAAGGAGGCACCCTCACATGTACAAATTGTGAGAATAGATAGTAGCGGAAGCTAGATCAACACAATATAAAGCACTGATTTGTAGAAAGAAGTGGAGAGTAAACAATATTACTGCTTGCAAAACTTGGTTACAAATTGATGGTGGCGTCCACCCACCCCTGTTCTTCAAGTAAGATTATTATAAAGTTCCACAAATCCTCCAATATATAGTATCCCATATGGTAGGTCGGTTATCTGACCCTACCCACGACGACGTGTATTGACGAGACGACGGGATATACGAACTATGAAGTATGAACTTTGCGTAACCCGAGAACACTGTGTTCTCGATTTTCTATTCATACGCCCACATAATGTGATCACTTAGTCTACATGCATCCTTCTTAGTAGAGTGCCAAGTCTACATAAGTTGTCTCCTAACCATTTGGCCACACTTGGCCACCATCCCCAGTGTGTAAACTGGGAACTGTTGGGTGCCTGGGTGCTCACCACAATAAGTGTTGCTCATAAAGGGTGCCTTACAAAATAGAGTAGATCTCTCACCCGCAGGAATATTATGAGGTGGATATTTGAGCAAATGCTTTTCCAACATCCCCCCTCCCATAGGTGAACTACCTCTTTGGTCCACCAACATCGAGTAGATGAAGATGGTGCTCTAGTAAATCTCTCCCAAGAGCCTTTGTGAAGATATTTGCATAATTCTCGATTGTCTCATTGATAATAGACCAACTCCACCTTTCCATCCATAATAAGCCCACACACATGATAGTGAAGCTCAAAGTGCTTTGTGTGAGCATGGAACACGAGGTTCTTGGTGATGGTAGCCATGCAACTTTGATTGTCATGCACAACAACACTGTCGCTCCCTTTGAGCAACACCCATGTCTCCTAAGATCCTCCTCAACTAGACTGCTTTACATGAAGCAAAGCATGTTGCCTTATACTCAGCCCTCTATATAGAAGAAAGTGCCATTGTAGGTTGCTTCTTATTGATCCAAGATGTAATTCTAGACCCAATAAGAAAATAATAACCAAAAATTGATTTCTTGCTATCACAATATCCTACCCAATCCCAGTCACAAAATCTAGTCAAAGAATTGTAAGTGATGCCATACCTATTAAGAGACTAAGGTTATGTAGAAGGGGAAGAGGAAGGTGTGAGTGTGAATGGACTTAAGGTCCACTTGCTCACCTATTTAAAGGTGAAGCCATGAGGCATTTTGCATGAGAGCAAGGCCTAGTTGTATTCATAAACAACTTAATAAGCAAGAGTTTATTCTTGTACTTTTTGAGTCTCTCCTCTCCACACACTTGATCTAGCATGAACACCACGTTTGTTCAACATGGTATCTAGAGCTTAGGTGATTTGAACCACTTGTGGTGTAGATTAGGTCAAAAATCTTCAATTTTCTCTTATCTTTCTTGTGTGGAGCTCAACCCTCTTCCATTGGAGGCCTTCCAGCAGCCGCCGCCGGTAGAGGCAAAATCTCTCTAGATTTCAACATGGGAGATGTTAAGGAGGTCTAGGCGCATCAAAACATACGGGCAATTTCTGAGAAAGATTACTCTCCGTCGCGGCATTGTTGACTGAGTGAGCCGCCTGCGTCTGCCGCCGTTGGCTGTACAAGCATTCACCGCTTGTGAGTGATTATTGCCTATGGTGTTTGAGGGCTTTAGTAGTCCATTGAGTAAGGACTCTACAGCTCAAATCTGAGCCTATTTCATCCACTGAAGCGCCGGCTACAATCAAAAAACTAGGCACCCCTCTTCTTCACCTTCAAGCTTCCATTAAAGCTTCAAGGTTGGATTTGCTCTTGCTCATATCATCACCTCCTTTGCTCTAATCAATCAAGTGATGAAGTAAATGTTTGTTGCTTAGCTTTCTCTTGATTTTGAAGAGTTTCTATTCACATGAGGTATCCATAAGCCTCATGCTTTACCTTTACGAGATAATAAAGCGGCTAGTGTGGCCAGGTTTTTGTACAAGCACATTATGACAAGGTTTGGATGTCCCATAGAGCTGGTGTCAAATCAGGGTGTGCATTTCTTGAATTCAGTCATTGAAGAATTGACAACTAAGCATATGATTTTGCATAAGAAATCCACTCCGTATCATCCGCAAGCAAATGGGCTGGCAGAGAGTACAAACAAGGTGCTTGTGAGAATTTTGAAGAAGATTGTTGCAGAAAATGGATCCGATTGGGATGACAAGCTGGATTCTGCACTATGGTCATTCCGGACAGCATATAAAGTCATCACTGGGATGACACTTTTCAAGCTGGTTTATGGTATAGAAGCTGTTGTTCCAATGGAATATGTGGTTCCCAGTTTGCGGCTAGCAGTTCAGCATAGGTTAAGCCCTGAGGATTCAGTTTTGCATCGGCAAAGGGAGTTGCTGAGACTAGAGGAGGATCGGATCCGGAGTGCTTATGCAGTGGAGATAGCTCAGAATAGAAGATAGGCATGGTTGTCAAGACAGGTGAAGTTTAAAATTTTCAAGAAAGATGATTGGGTGATGTTATATAATTCCAAGTTGGGGCCGCATCCGGGTAAGTTAAAATTGAGATACTTTGGGCCTTATCAGATTGTTGAAGAGTTGGGGCAAGGCACCTTCAGGTTGAGAGATGTGTTTGGAACTCCGGTAGTGAAACCGGTTAATGGCTTCAGGCTGAAAAAGTTTTATGGGAAGGTTCCAGAGATTCCTCATTGGATGGTAAATAAGGCTGAGGAGATATCAGTCAAATGGATTGAGGTTGTTCCATATGTGTCAAGGGAAGTCCAAGCGGATTTCTTGGATTGTGAAGAAAGCAGTGGGGCTGGCTGGTCGGATAGTTGTAGCGGATTTCGGAAGGTGTGTGGCAGGCGGATTGCAGAGCGGAATGATTTTTTGCAGTTGGGCCGCCCGGAGCCATTCTGTCATTTGAGAGTCATCCAATTGCAGCATCGTGTGCGCTAAGGGAAAGTCTTAAGTTGCGGGATCTTATCCATGTTAGTGTGAGTGGACTTGAGTTGGGTGCATTTTTTGAGGAAGGTCATTATGGGGGCGACTCACCTAACCGGCCACTTCACCATGATAAAATTGCATGTTGTTAGTTCGCCCTTTTCGCTCAAGCATGCAAAACATCCTCGCAAGCAGTCTCACTAGTACTTAGTGCCCTCGCCAAAATGTTTTCTGACAGTTTAAGGCTTAAGCAGGGCCGAGAGTGCCTTGGAGCTCACTAGCGAGTCTATGACGCAGACGCGTTCCATGCGGATTGCTATGGATGAGCTGTTACGTCCTAGAAGGGAAGGTTTACAGAGTGTCGAAGAGAGTGAGGAAGCTGAGTCTGGCGGGGATGATGCAGTAGAGGAAGTAGAGGTGGAAGGCAAGTTGGATGTGCATGATAAGGACACAGAATCATGGCTCCGGCTGGGTTGGCCTTTATGAATATGCTTGTTTGCCATGGGAGCAGTGGGAAAAGAATGAATTTGCAGAGCGGCAGCTTGGGCATATGCGAGAAAACACAGGCTATATTGTGGATGATAAAGAGGTTACACCGAAGCTTGTCGTAGAGGTTTTCAAGGTGCTGCATAATCCGAGCCAGCGGGTGAAGAAGATTACAGATGCCAGTATGCGCTCGGAGTTTAGCGCTTGGAGTTCGGCGCACCAGAGGGATCTAGGTCGTACTACATGGTCAAAAATTGTGGTAAGCTCCGCAATACTCACCTCTTTTGGTACCTTGATAGAGTTTGTCTATTGCCAAATCCACTTACATGTCAAAGGAGGCCTTCGCGCCCGTCTTTCATGCGGAGCCTGGGTCTAAGATAGACTGGGCATCTTTTATTTTCAACCGGTTGCAGCTATTAGAGCCCACAGGGATAAGCGTAGAACTCCATCGATGACAAAACTCTCACCCTATTTGTCAGCTTTCTTTTCCTATGTTTTGAATGTGCCTTTGGCATCATCAGTGCCAAAAGTGAGTTTGTTTAAAGGGTTGGAACAAGGGCAGGTGAGTGCTATCAAGAAGCGGAAATTGGTCTGGGAAACAGTGTCTTTTGATAAAGGGAAGAGTGGTGTGCGTTTGGGATCACAGGAGCATGAAGGAAGTCCTCGTTTGCCGCAAGGTGTAGGCAAGTTGTCCTTGTTTCCTCAACCGCTAATGGCATCTAAGTCGGAGGAGGTCTATTACATTCTTTCCAAAGAAAGTGGGGGAGATGACCCCAGGTATGCAGGTTGTTAATATCACTCCATTAGCACAGGGGCCTAGTTAGAGGTCATCTGGGATTTTTTCTGTCCAAGACGCATTGCAGAGTTTGTCAGACTTGAATTGTTTCATCAATAATCAGGAGGCTATGATTGTCGATGGGGAATCTAAAAAGGTGGATGGCCAAAGGTTGGAGATGTTGGAAAGAGAGGTTAAAACATTGAGGATCAAGGTAGAAGAGGGGCTGAATGAAAGGAAAGTGTTGCAAGAGGAAATGGTGCGTGTGGAGACAGAAATGTAGGGTCGGTATATCTGGAGTTGCTTGGGGCTGCACATGACTTTGGAAGTTGGGCAGATGGTTTGAAAGCGGCAACAACAGAGTGTCAATTTCATGAGACAGAGGACAAGATAACTCAGCTTCTTGCAGAGAATAATTTTATGCGGAATCGGTTAACACCATTGGTGGAGTTGGAGAAGGCTACTCTGGGTGACTAGGAAGAGTCACTGGGGTTTTGGTGTCGGATGCTGATGCGGATTCACTGCGCTCAGAGGTTTTTGAGTATGTAAAGGAGCTTTGGACTTAAACCTCTCAGTTTTTTCAGGAACATCTAGCATTACCTATTGATAAGTTTAAAGTCTGGTTTGAAGCTGTGGGGGGGGGGAGCAGGCTGTTCGGATGGAGAATATGGAGCTGAAGACCAAAATTGCTGAGTTGGAATTGCAAATGGAGATAGTACAGAAGGAAGGAATGCTGAAGAGGGTCTGTTTGTCTTTGGAAACTGTGGATGAGCAGGGAGATGGTAACAAGGAGTCCGAAATGGTTGGTGTTGAGAGGGCCGCGGAGTTCAGTAGTGATAAGGTGGCAGAATTGATTGCAGTGGAAGCGCAAGAGGAAAGCGAAAAGGCAAGTGTAGAAGCGAAGTGGCGGATTCGGTGGATCAAGCAAGTGGTTGACTGGATCAAGCAAGTGGCTGGGGTAGACCTTAGGCGGATTATTTTGCAAGTTATATGTATGGATTTTGGTATTTTTGGAAGTCGGTTAGCTTTGGGATCTTGGAAGGTAGAGAGTCGTGGGAAGTCTATATAGTTGGAGCCGTTTTGTTTAGTGGCACACGAATATAGTTCTTGGCAGATTTTATGTGTAGCTATGGCGGATTCGGTAATGACAATATAGTTGACAGATTTTGTGCTTTATCTCTTCTAGTCATTTTCATTTTGTATTCTGTGTATTGAGAGTGGTGCAAATGCAGCTGTGTTGTGTGAGACATGTGTGTAGAGTTGTAGTGAGTTTTCGGAGTAAGATGAAACTGTGTTGGTTTGTCGGAGTGAGTGTCATTGTGAAGTGTCAAACCTAGAAATGGAGAAATACTGCTCTACTCAGGCAACAATAAACAAGCAGTCATTTGCCATGTGCCCTGGTTTGTCGTCACAATAATAGAACTCTATGTTGTTTGTATTCTTATTTCTTTTCCAACCACCTTGGCCCCTATCTCTAGACTGGCCTCCTCCACCTGTGTATGATTGCTGTTGTGAATCATTGGACTGTTGTTGTCTAGAATTTTGGTTTCCTTGTCGGCTACCACCTTGTCCTTGACCACGACCTCTACCTCTGCCTCTACCTGAGTTGGAGTAGAAGGCCTGTTTTGATGTGTTCTTGTTTTGTGAAAAAGAGTCCTCACCTCCTAAAGCCTTTTCTTCTATGATCAACATAGACACCAAGTCTCGAAAGTTGGGAATATTCTCCGTGGATGACTGCAATGGAGGTCTTGAATGGCTTGTACTCTTTGCCATGCCCATTCAAACAGAAACTCACCAAATCGTCATCTTCCACCGATACATTGATGGACCCAAGGGATTCAAAAATACTCTTGATCTTTAAAGCATATTCATTGATTGACATACTTTTCTTTTCGATAGTATGCAACTCTTTCTTTAGCTGCAATTTCGTTGCCTTGTGTTGGTTTGGAACATCTGTATACTAGATTCTACCACGCAATTGCTGGAGTGTTGGCATCTTGTATGTGTCCTACATCGTGTCTATGATACTAATGGAAAGCCAATACATAACTTTCCATGCACCCTGGTTCCAATCCTTGAATGCCTTTATGTCTACTGGAGTGGCATTCTCTTCAGACCACTTAGGAGGCTCCCCATTGTCTCCTTCGACATAGTCCCAAAATCCTTTACCCATAAGGAAATTAATCATTCTGAACTTCCAGGCATGGAAGTTGTTCTTGTCCATCTTCTCATTAACAATCTGGTTGATTCCATCACTAGACATGTTTTCCTATAACAATTAAAAAACTGCAATATACAATTTCTGTATGCAACCTGTAACACAACAATATCTGTATGTGACTACTGTAGGTGATACTTCAGCAAAATTTGTAGGTCACTAGAGTATATGTATATACACCCAATGTCAACAATACATGTGCAAACTGTGTCTGTACTCCCAAAATGCACAGCTGCATTACAATAATCAGATTTCGATCAGAGATAGTTCACCAGAGTATATGTACATACACCCAATGTCAACAATACATGTGCAAACACTGTCTGCACTCCCAAAATACACAGTTGCCTTGCAATAACCAGATTTCGATCAGAGATAGTTGTCAATCAAAACTTCCCAAAACTATCGAAAACACCTTGCACAGACAGAATAGAGATCGAGACACGCCTAAAATGTGATTCTGGCCCAAATTTAAATACAAAGTACTACGTACCACACAGACACCTCCAAGCCTACAAAGGCAGCTCCTCAATTGGAGATGTGTAGCTCCCAGAGCTACCAAAAAGGGGTGTTGTACCTAAACCAAGAAGAGAAAGAGATGATAATTCTCTTCTCGTGTACCGCTTCCTTGCTTACTTGTTCTTGCCTCTTGCTTGTCTCGTTAGCTCTCACATGAACCGGAGCGCTCTGATACCATAAAGAGTGTGGGGGAGAGAGAGAGCTTGAGTCCCTTGCAAGCACACACACACACACACACACAAGAGTGCAAGGACACAAGAGAGATGGATGTTCTTCTATCTTCTTCTCTTCTCTACAACCATATAACTAAAAGATAAGAGTATATACATGAAGGAAAAGTTCTCTCCTACAACCTACAAAGTGGTCGTTCTATAATGTGAACCCGCCTATATGAGTTGGCACTATAACTATGCCATAACTCTAGTACTCCAAAGTGGCTGTTACACACAGCCTGTCATCCCACTGGCAACATATTGACCATAATCTCACCAACCATGCCAGTGACATAAGTGCGGAAGCTATTACCAAGGTGGGTCATCAATGTCCACTGTAGCACTAGTTGAGCTCGATATCTCAAACAAGAAGTGAGCAGCTATTTGTGATGCAGCATATGCTTAATTTCATAACATGAGATGTGTCAGGATCTAGAGATGTTTAGTATGTGGATTCTGGTGCCTTTAACCACATGACCAGTCATGGTGAGTAGTTTAAAGATGAAAAAAATGAAAAAACTAGGTTATGTAGAAACAGGTGATAATACCACACATCCCATTGCCCATGTTGATAAAGTGCTATTATCTATGCATAATGACAAAATGAAGTACTTAACAAAATGAAGTACTTAACAAATGTACTTCATGTTTCAAAAATTACAAAGAACCATGTTTTTTTTAGACAGAGGTTGAGCAGGGTGTGTAAAGTGAGGTTTAATCCTCAAGGATGTTTTGTGAAACACTTCAAAAATTAGTATCGCTTGGTTGCAAAGGGTAATAGAAATGGTAGGATGTTTACTTTTTTGGATGAGCCGCCAGAGGTGAATGCAACCATGTTTGCACATGGAAAAGGTATCATTGTAGATATTGACATATGGCACAAATGCATTAATCATGTGAATATATAATGACTGAAGTCTATGCAGGCCCAAAATATTGTTGCAGGTTTGCAAAGTTTAAGGTTGATGATATGCATAAATTATGTGAAGCGTGCAAGCTTGGTAAGTAGGTTAAACATGCTTTCCCACATGAAAAGCATGTTAGTGTAAGGCCATTCGATGTTATATATTCAGATGTATGGGGTATGACCAAGGATGCAACATTGCAGGTTGTTTTGCTAGTATTATGTTACATTTATTGATGACCACACTAGGTTTATTTCATGAAAGAGAAATGGACAACACACACACAAAGATTGCAAGATGAAATCTTCTTCTTCTTGTTGCTCTCAAAAGAGGTCTATAAAAGAGAAGTGAAAATCAACATAAGTACTAGAGTGCTATGTATAAGTGGTCCATAATGTGAACATGGCTAATTAGGTGAGCTAGCAAGATAAGTATGGCATAACTTGGTTGGACTAGGTAGGTGTAGTCTAGCTATAAAAACACTGGCGAAGACCGATCAGTTACCAAAATGTGCTAGTGGTGTAAAGATGAATGGTCACCCAAGCACATCATGAGTGTCAACTCGTGTTGAGCTTGACATCTCAACACTCCCCCTCAAGCTCAAATCTATCTCTAAGACTCCAAGCATAGTGTGAAATTTGTGAAGCTTCTCTGCTCCCAAGGCCTTGGTGAAAATGTTAGCTATCTGCTCCTTTGTGCTGACGTACATGAGATCAACATATCCTCCACCAAGACCTTCTCTCTAATGAAATGATAATGGATCTCTATATGTTTGGTATGCGCATGTCCAACTATATGCTACTAAGGTTTTCGCAATCTATGACAACCTGCTTGTCCACATGTAGCCCCAACCCTCAAAATCGTTTATGTATCCAACCTACCACACATGCTGCCATTGCAACACCCCTGTACTCTACCTCTGTACTTGACAAGGCTACTTTCAAGGCTACTTGCGACTCCATGTAACAGCACCACTCCCAAAGAACAACATGAACCTACTAGTAGATCTTATGTCTAAGATTCTACCATCCCAATCTGCATAAGTATATCCATTCACCTGTAATAACTGCATACCAACCTCATGGAAGAGGCTATTATCCACTGTAGACCCATACATAGTAATCACATTCTCCCATTGATGCCATCTTTGTTGGCCCCCATACATTTGAGTGCACCACATCAAGTGCTCCCTTACTTATATTCTTGTCATGTGGAAATACATTCTTTGCTTTCCAAACTGACATAATTCACATACTTTATACATTCCATCTGTTGAGATATCGAGCTCATCTAGTGAGGCGGTGGACATTGATTTGGGGGGGATAGGCCGCCCCAAACTTACACCACTGGCATGGTTGGTGAGATCATGGGTGATATGCGACCAGTGAGATAACAGACTATGTGATAGCCATTCTAGAGACTGGCATAGAGCTCATCTAGTGAGGCAGTGGACACTGATGACCCGCCTGGGGGATAGGCCCCACACTTACACCACTGGCATGGTTGGTGAGATCATGGGTGATATGTGGCCAGTGGGATGACAGGCTGTGTGACAGCCATTCTAGAGACTGGCATAGTTATAGCGCCAGCTCATTTAGTTGGGTTCACACTATAGAGAACCCTAGTATGTATTTGGTTGAGTACCTTTCCTAAGTGTGTACTCTTATCTTTGTATATGGTGTGTTCTCTTTTAGGGTTTTGTGAGTGTGTGTGTGCTTGCAAGAGCTCGAGCTCTCTTCTCCCCTGCATCTTTTCACCATCCACCTCAAACTTTGGCAAACTTGTAAAAATTTCCTAATTCTACATAGACTTCAATCACTACTCATTCGCATGACCAATACATTTGTGCCAAATATCTATATCAGCCACCATAACACTGTACCTTGGGCAACCATACTTGGGCAAACATAGTAGCTTTCTCCTTGGAAATGATTACATCCAAAGTAAACATCCTCCCCACACTTTTTGCCTGCCACTATTTTGACACTCTTATTCACTCCATTATGCCACCCAATGAAGCAAATGAAACTATAGGACTATTCCCCTCCCTCAAACTAGTGTGTGCTACCCACGCCAATGCAATGAGAAGAGTACACAAAATGAGAAGAGTACACAAAGCAATGCTCACTAAGATGATGCTCAGTAAGCAACCAATGCTCACAATGAATCTCTCACCCCCAATCTGAAACTGAATGATGAGAAAGGATGCTTGTTTGTGAACAAATCACATACACCCATAAACACTAAGATGCACAAAGAAATGCTCACTAAGATGATGCTCACCAAGAAACCAATGATCTCATGATGAATCTCTCACCAATCTGCCACTTAATGATGAGAAAGAATGCTTGTGAACAAATCACATACACCCACAAACACTAAGATGCATTCTATCAACACATGAAGGACCACACTCCCTGTTAGCCTTGAAATTCGACTCAACTCATCAGCAATGCGATTTAAGTTGCCTTTCCTACATGTAATCATAAAATCGAAGTCCTACATCAACTCAACCCATCTGGCTTTTCTACCCTTTTAAGTCTGGTTGATCACAAATATACTGTAAAGACTGATGATCTGTCAAGACCATAAATTGAGACCCATAAAGATACTATCTCCATGCCTTTAAAGCATAAATGATTGCATACAACTCTTTCTTCTAAACTAGGTACCTAGTCTATGCATCATTGAGTTTCTTACTCTCGAAGGACACATGCTTCCCATCTTGGAACAAAGCTACGTCTACCGCAAAATCACTAGCATTAGTCTTAACAATGTAAGGTCTACAAGGATCTGGCAAGGTTAACACAGGAGCATGTCGAACTTTATTTTTCAAAATTTTGAAAGCCTCCCATGCTCACAAGCCTATGTGGGTCAGCCTCCTAGTATATGCACATATAATGTGCACATAATAGTAGTTACTTTATGCTCTCATGGTTTGGCTGGATGTATGCCTTGTGGCCCCCCAATTGACAGATTGTTATATTAGTATTTTTGGCTAGGTTTACTAATTCATCCCATTTCCATTGCAGATTCCACCTTGTTTGCTTGTCCATTGACACAGGTTATTTTTTAGATGTATTGGCATTTTAGTGGACCTTGATAGTTTATACATTGTTGTTGTCCATAGTGCTCACATTCTCTGTTCATTTACTGACTCAGTTGAGCTTGTTTTGGCTTTGAATCAATCCTCTGTTGGCTGCTAATAGTCAGCTAGATTCAGTAGCCCTAATTTCCCATATTGTTCTACTGCCATGGGTTATGCATTACTTAAAGAGAATGTAGCCATTGTGATTTCTTGCTTTGGACAGCAGTCAACAGATACACGCTATCTCTAGACATGCATCTTGTTTGGCTGATATAGTCCTTGTTGTTTCTTCATTACCTCAAAAGTCATTTTCTCCTTTTGTTGCTTTGGGAGCTAATAATCAAGTTTTTACCATGTGTTTAGTTTTCAGCTACTTACTGTTGATCCCATCAGCACAACAGATTCAATAGTTAATTTTCTCGTGATCTTACAACTTGCATTTGATGTTTCAGACATTGGGTTTTTACACTATCTGGGTTCCAGTTTATACCAATTGAGGGGGGGCTCTTGCTATATCAGCTTTTGATGCTGCCTTTTATCAACACATTGTCGGATGCCTTCTCCTCTACGAAATACATGTCTTCTATTTAGCATGCAATGTCAGTGATGAGCAGATTTCAGCATTGCCCCAATACTTGGCATTGGCAAGAAGTCTTCTTTATGCTTGTCCACCTCAAAGTCACCGAGCATGATGATCTGACACTAAGGTGTCACACAGTGGTAACTACTTTCAATAGCAGCCACTTCAGGTTGTAATCTGAGTACAATATCATTCACAGCTATTCAGGCATGTGTTGTCCCTACCATTTATTGGAAGCGCTAAGTATTACACAGCCGTCTCTTGATGACAATCAAAATGGATATGCTATCGTGAAGATTCTGTTTTTCTATGTATGGATATAGAACATTGAGATGCATTTCAATTATCAGGAGAGGCTCCATGCAGGTAAGAATGCCTTGACTAATGTGCCTACACAATCCAATGTGGCAAATGGGTTTACCTAGTTTTTGCTACAACATGTACATGTTCACATCATTCACTTCAGGGGGGTTTGTTAGCCTTGAAGTCCCTGGTGTGAATAGGGCACTTTCTACCCTGTGCTAATAGGGGTTTTCCCCCGTGTGAACACACTCCTGTGAAGAGTGTGTTAGCACATTAGCCCCCTAGGGCTAGGGCTATAGGCCTAGGGCTATACTGTACTCCACTCATTTGTTATCATTATCATCGAGTACTTTCCAACTTTGCTTCTGGTCTCTCTTTCATTCTTTGAACTCGATTAGATTGTGTGTGCATGTGTGTTTGTGTGAGTGTGTAGAGCATCTTCTCCCTCATCTAACACTCCCATGAAAAGGATCTTTGATACCATGTTAAACAACATAATGAGAGCTTGATCACAAAGAGATGAAGTGCAATCATATATGAACGATTACACTAATACAAGCTATCATCAATGTTCTAAACACATAAACAAGCTATACAAGTATAATTGAATGAGACTCAAGAGGAATGGAATGTGCTCAAGAATTAGCCCATTAATGAGTTCATAAACAAATGCTCATAAGGTGCTAATGAAGAGAGTATTTCCATGAAATAACACTTAGTATATTAATTCACTAAGAAAGTACACAAAGTAGGCTCTCTATTCTCTCAAGTGAGTGTGATAACCTTGATATAGGCCTCCACCAAGGAAGAGGCACCTAGATTCTAAAAATCCTCCACCTCCCCTCAATTTTCTCCACCTCCCTTACATTAGGGTGAGTCTCTTGGATCAAGGAGATTCCACCTAGATATTACGTGCAGGACTATAAATGGACATAGTTGGCACAAGCAAAGGCATCCAATGCCTGAGCATATATTCCCTATACTCTCAATACGCCCTCCATCTAGAGTCTATCTAGATCGCCATCTAAGCTCTACACTAGAGCGCACAGCAGGTGGACATCACCATCATATTGTACCAAACTATGGTAAAAATTTTATTATTAAAAAAATGAATTTTATGCATAATCAATTTTTATGCTAAAAGTGGAATTTTAAGCATTCTCATTTCATAGAAAATATGGGAAAGTTATGGTAAAATCTTTATCATTAGAAAATGGAATTTATGCATAGATAACTTTTATATCAAAAGTGGTTTTGAGTATTATCTTCTCTTAGAAAATGTGGGGAATATCTTTAGAGAATGAATTTATGCATAATAAATTTTATGCTAAAAGTGGAGTTTTTAGCATTATTCATTTGCCTGAAAAATATTCACTTAGATAAGAATGGATGTGAAATGATGTGAATGGATGTCAATGGATGAGAAATGATGTGAATGGATATGAATGGATGTGAAATGATGTGAATGGATGTGAAATGATATGAATGGATGTGAATGGATGTGAAATAATGTGGATTGATGTGGGAATGATGTGATTAGATTTGGATTGATGTGGGAATGATGTGATTATATGTGGATTGATGTGGGAATGATGTGAATAGACGTAGATTGATGTGGGAATGACGTGATTATATGTGGATTGATGTGGGAAGATGTGAATAGATGTGGATTGATGTGGGAATGATGTGATTAGATATGGATTGATGTGGTAAGATGTGAATAGATATGGATTGATGTGGGAAGATGTGAATAGATGTGGATTAATGTGAATAGATATGGATTGATGTGGGAAGATGTGAATAGATATGGATTGATGTGGGAAGATGTGAATAGATGTGGATTGATTTGAGAATGATGTGAATGGATGTGAGTTGATGTGGGAATGATGTGATTGGATGTGAATTGATGTGAGATAATGTGATTGGATGTAAGTTGATGTGGAAGTGAGGTGATTGGATGTAAGTTTATGTGGGAATGATGTGATTGGATGTGAATTGATGTGAGATAATGTGATTGGATGTAAAGTGGAAGTGAGGTGATTGGATGTAAGTTTATGTGGGATAATGAGAAATGATATGGAATGATGAGGAATGATGTGAAAGAATGTGTAATGATGAGGAAAGATAAGAATTTTGTTGGAACTGTAATTGTATGTGAAACCTATTTTTTTAAAGATTGTTTTATGTCAATAATGTTGGGGAAGCATTTTGACTATCTTGTGGAATGAGGTCATTTTGGTGACCTAAGTGAAATAGTTGCAATCAGCTACGAAGACTTAATGAAGGACATCTTGCGTGGCAAGGTCTCGGTCGACGAGGTCTTGACTAGCCTCGGTCCGATTAAAATGGTGAGCTTCCGGTACGGTGGATGAGGGACCAAGGAAGCCGCCTATGAGTGACGCTAGGTGACTTGCGAAGGAACCTAGAGGGTGCTGACCATATGATGCTCGGGCTTTGGGTCTCACCCAAGATACCCATGCATGCGATGAGGAAGAAAAATGAGTTGGAGCTGGTTTTTGAACACGGGCATGGATCTGGTTGATTGGCCTTGCTGGTCTTCAACGTATGAGTTCATGACTCTTTTACATGGATCTTGTTGATTGATCTTTTGCTGATCTCCAACTAAGAGTCCATATGGTTATTATGTAATTAAACTCCTAGGTACTATGGGCTAGGAACCATTGAAAAGGCCCCTGAGAGTGAGTAGGTGGTGAGCATTTTGGTTGTTGATGATGCCATAGGTATGCTAAGGAAGGAATGACTGAAATTGGATTTTATGGTTGGAAAGTGGAAAATTTGTAAATTGGATCTAAAAATGGAATATTGAGGATTAGGATGGAAACATTGTGGTTTTATTGCAAATCTGTTTTGGAAATAGTTGAATCAGAGAAAAGGCAATTTCATATTAGTGGTTTGTCTATTTAATTTCTACATGAGAGCCGGCTAGGGGGCTTGGGAACTCTTTTCCCTGGTACCTGGGACAAAACATAACCAAATTTTCATAAATGAATCCTATCAATACAGTGGTTGGGCAGTTGGCTAATTCATGGGACTAGATGGGGTTAGGCTAGACTAATAGATTCTTATACTAAAATTCAATTATGTTCAAGTTACGATAGTTGAAGTAAGTCTTAGGATAATCCTTGTTCTATGGAAAAAGATTCAATGGCTGTGCCTCTTTTGATGAGGAAAAAAGTGTTAGTCTCTATGAACTAAGTACAAGTTCCTCCTTGATTCGGCCATATGACCCGTGGGTTCGGTCAGAATACAAAGGTGGAAGAACCAAGGGATTAGTCTCTTGTCTGGACATTCATGGGCGAGGCCCCAAGTGGGAAACCCTGCCCCACACGAGAGGTTGCTACTTTCGTTGCTGCTGCTGTTGGCTCCCCGAATTCCGGTGCGCGGAGGGGGCAGGAGTCTCATATGCAATCTATCTCTCTAACACTTTTTATCTTTGTCTTTCTTTCTCTCCAACACACAAACACCATGAAGATCTTTCAACCATCATAACCCATCTGTGTGCACATGCCTAACCCTAGCTTAGGTTACACTCTTCCCTTTCAAAGACTGATATGTAGTCTTTTTAAACCTCACATTTATTCTCTAATGGGGATTTGTTAGATATCTGGTAGTACTTTACTATGAGGTCATGCACTAATGCCATGGGAACTTTTATCCCAATGGATTATTTCCCATGGCCATCTGCGTGCGACGAATGGGCACCTTGGGGTTAGCTAGCATATAAGCAACCTTACACACATTTTCGGGTTGCTTACCCATTTATACTTTCTCTTTGTACTAATAGAGAGCTTTCATCTCTCTCTTTTGAGCTTGCCATTCTCTCTCACACTCTACACCCTTGTGTTCTTATCAAATAGCATTGTGTTTGTGAGTTTGACTCTCCATTCTATGAGATAAGATCCAACAACATGTCCATTGAGAAGTATGGAACATTGTCAAAGAAACGGAGAAGGACCTTGAAGGAAATGTCAAAGAAAACCATAATATGGGAGAACAAGAATGAAAAAGCAATGGCACACATTGGCTTAAGGCTTGCCAACGACAAACTCATCCCCACCATGTGGGCTTTGAAAAACAACCCAAGAGGTATGGGGGAGAAGTTGGAGAACCTATTCACAGCAAAAAAATATCAATTCAAATGTATTTCTTAAGTATAATTTTTTTAATTTAAGGATGAATGAGAATCAAACTTTGGGTGAACATTAGAGCAACTTACGCTCCATCATTCAATAACTTATTTAAAAACTTTTTGCCCACCAAAGAACTAGTTGATGAAGATGATATGAAAGGTTTCCTATTCACTAGCATAGAAGAGATTTCAAAGTACAATGAGATCCTATTAGTACTAAGGATGTCTCATGAGATGGAATATGATGAGTTGATAGTAGTTCTTATTTATATGAAGACTACCATCTTAGGGAGCCGACTAAATGCTTGAGTTAGAGAAAGCCTTCCTATTCAAAATGTTCTTAAGTATAAGTTTTTTAATTTAAGGATAAATGAGAATCAAACTTTGGGTGAAAATTAGAGCAACTTAGACTCCATCACTCACTTGTTGTTTAACAACTTGCTGCTATGCTTCCACCAAAGCACAAGTTGACAAAGATGATATGAAAGCTTTCCTATTCACTAGCATGGAAGGGATTTCGAAGGACAATGAGATCCTACTAGTACTACTAACGATGTCTCATGAGATGGAATATGATGAGTTGATAGTAGTTCTTATTGATGAAGACTACCATGTTAGAGAGATGACTAAAAACTTGAGTTAGAGAAAGCCTTCCTCTTCAAGTCGAAAGGCAAACAGGAAAGAAGAAACATCAAGTGCATGTATTACAAAAAGCTTGGACATATAGGAGACACATGTTTTAAGAAGATGGCTAGAAAGTAGTCAAAGGATCATGAAAACTTGGTGCAAGATCTTGAAGATGAAGATGAATTTGAAGCATCTATAATAGCCAATGATAAAGCCCTCACTATCATGAAAAATATTTATGTTAGGAAGGAATATTATGATTAAGCTTTCTAGTCCTTTTTGTATGAGTTAAGGGTTCTGTTCTCTAGATGTCTCCCCAAAATCTGAATGTTTTGTAGTTATGAGTTCTCTACCCAAGAAGTCCCCAAAAATGTGAATATTGTATATTTTTGTAAGCCTTGTTTTTATAAAATATTTGTATTCTTTTAATCTTACTTTCTGTACTTAGAGCCAAGGGTGTTGTCTATGGATAGACTAATATAGGCATTATGTATGGTCAAGCTCATGTATCAGGTCTGATATGAGAGTTTTAAGTGTTGGGATTATTGTGTTCTTTTGTATCACATGATTGCATTTTAGAGTCCAAATCATCATGCTGAAGGTCACGTGTGACACTCCTTTTTACTATTAGATATTTTGGAGTCTAGTAAGTAGGGCCTTGGTGCCTATATAAAGCATTGTATATGTTGGAAGTATTAACGTAATACAATCATTGTTATGCTATATATATATATATATATATATATATTTGTGTCTCTGTTCGTGTCTCTATCTCTATCTCTGTCTCTTCCACTCATCCATCTCTATGCTCCATGTCACCATGGCTTAATATGTAAGATTCCTCCCCAGCCCCTCAAGATGTCCTGTTTCTTCCCCTGTAATCAATCCCCTTTTCAGAATAATAAAAGATCTTGTTTCTACCTATTTTGGCCTAGAGATAGAAAATGGTCTAGAGAGAGGTAATTCAGTTTTTAGATATCTTTGAATGTAAAATTATCCCTTCTTATTAAAATAAATTTCTCCAAAATAGAAGTTTAAAAAGAAATTCCTAAGGTGCATTAGAAATAAATTATAATGTACACAAAAGACCTTAGCCTAAGGGCCCCTGTTTTCAAAAAAATTTGGATTAAGGTCCAAACAAAGGTTTGACAGGCCAATGAGATTAATCCAAATGTAAGGAAGAGATAAATTGAAGAATAAAAGAAAAACCCCCCCAAAAATGAGTAAATACTCACATAAGATGAAGAGTGGACTAAGGACCAAAGAAAAGAATTAAAAAACTGAGTTTTGACACCTGAGTGTGGGGATCTCCCCTCATGAAGTAGGCACATTTTTCTCATCATTACCCCCAATTTTTAATCAATAAAATGAGATATTTTCATCTCTCCTCTCCTATGTTTCAAATCTAGATCCAAAAAGTAAGCTGAACTGGCCCAAAAATGGTCAAAAATTGACCAAACTGATCTAGAAAATTCTAGAATCAGTTTGCTTGGTTAGAGGCTCACTTTTTCCTATAAATAGAAGCCTCCCCCTTTTGTAAAAGCTTAATGGTGTTTATGTACTATTACTCTACTCTTGTCCTGAGCCATCTACATTGAATTTTTTAATAATTCAATTGTTTTTGGCCTAATCCTCTCCAAAGTGAATTGATGGCCACTATTGCTTCAAACAAGAGTAGAACCCTCAATCCCTCAAGCCAAAGGAGAGCTTACAAGCTCCATGTAAGCTAATTTTCTTACTTTGTTTATTTTAATGAAAAATCTATGGTTTTCTTGATTTTTATGTTTTACAAATGATTGAACTAAATTCAAATGCTATGCCTTTGATGAAAAGGCCACCCCCTTCTCTTTTTTACATTCCAACCTTTCTTAATCCTAGAAAGATTAACTAAGTGATTAATTAAACTCTTCTTATTGTTTACTCTCTTGAATTTAGAAAATTGTGTACATTAGAGTTCTATAATTCTAAATTGGGTTAATTAAGTTAAGTGAAGAAAGATAAAAATGAAAAATGGTCAGTCATACAAAGAAGGTTATGGCAAAATTTTCCAGAATTTTGTGAAAAAGAAAGTTTGTTTTTATGTTATTCCAAAAGAGTAATTCCCACCATTTTTGCATCTAAAAGAAATATTCTAATTACTCCATGTACATATTCACCTATGAATATGCATGGATATCACTAATATTAATTATTAAATTTGATTTCTATGCATAGACAGATGCATAAAGGAATTTTTTTATTATAAAAGTGTTATTCTTATTAAAATTGATTTCTATGCAAAAGAAATTTTTTTATTACAAAATTGTTATTCTTATTAAAATTAATTTCTATGCATAGAAAGATGCATAAAGGAAGTTTTTTATTATAAAAGTGTTATTCTTATTAAAATTGATTTCTATGCATCGAAAGATGCATAAAGGAAATTTTTTTACTATAAAAGTGTTAATCTCATTAAAATTGATTTCTATGCATAGAAAGATGCATAAAGGAATTTTTTTTATTACAAAAGTGTTATTCTTATTAAATTTGATTTTTATACATGGAAAGATGCATAAATGAATTTTTTTAATTATAAAAGCGTTATTCTTATAGAAATTGATTTTTATGCATAAATAGATGCATAAAGAAATTCTTTTTATTTTAAAAGTGTTATTCCTATTAAATTTGATTTTATCCATAAATAGATGCATAAAAGGATTTTTTTTATAAAAGTATTATTCCCATTGAAGTTGATTTTTATGCATAAATAGATGCATAAAGAATTTTTATATCAAAATTAGAATTCTCTTAAATTCTATATTTAAATTCTATGAGTATTTGATAAATGAATAATTAAATACTCTAAGAGAGAAATTTCTATCGTTTTATATTCACATGGATTGTAAAAAAGAAAAATTCAAGAAATCTATCGAGATTGAAATATTCAGATAAATGATTAATTTATTCCTCATTGAAATTCGTAACTAATTTAGAAATCAGTTAAGTGAATATTCAAGGAAAGAAATTCATTAAAACAGTAAACTGAATTACCAAACCTTTTCAAGAAAGATAGTTCAGAAAAAATCTTATCGGAGAATCAGACTATGACCAAGACCAAACTCTTTCGTCAGTTTCGAGGAAAGAAAGTGTGACCAGTTTAGAAAAATACACTCAAAACTCCCGCCAAATCTGAAACTAAGTTTGAGGCCCTTCGAATTGATCTAGGGATCAAGGTTATAGAATTCGAGGAATTCTAGTATGAAATTCTAAATTTCGATCAAGAAGTTTTGGGGATACTGATTCAAGAAATACTCCTTGTATTCAAAAGAAAATCAAACTGAAAACTTGCCTAGAAACCTTGTTTTCTTAAAGGACTATCTTACGCCAGAATGTTGGTGGAGGGAGCATTTGGTATATGTTTTTCTAAGGGAAGTTCGATTGCAACAACTGGCAAGGAGTGTTCAAAGGACGGCTCATGTGGCAAAGCCTGCCCAGGTCTTGACTAGCCTCAGTATGGTTGAAAAATGGTGCGCTTCCGGTATGATGGGCGAGGGCCGACGAAGCAGTCCCTAAGTGAAGTGCCAGGACACCTAAGGAGGATCCTGGAGGGTTCTAACCAGGAGATGCACGGGCTCCCGGTGCCTATGACACCCATGCGTATGTCGTGGAAGATATGTATGATGGACAAAATGATTATTGTAATCTATTACTGGATCTCATTTTTGCTGACCAGTCGGTCTCAACGGAGAGTTCAGAATGATACTGTTTTCTGAGAAACAAGGGACTGGATGGAATTTTTAAGTTATGACATCTGTAACCAATAGTTGTTTGCCAATGGATTATTTTATATGTTAAAGTTTTAAAGAGGAGTGTGTGCGTATCTATATTCGAAAGCAAAAGTTAAGAAAGGCATTCATGGGTGGGTGAGTAATTGTCTGGTTCTACCGATTCCAATGGTGGTTAACCCATGGGCCGGATGGGGTCTGGAATCAGTGGAGTTTTAATAATTAAATTAAAATAATAGGAATATGCTTAGAATTTGAGTAGTTAAATAAAAACCTAAAGAATTTCTCAAATGAGTAGATCAATGGCTATGTGCCTGACATCGGTTAAGAAAAAAGCGTTGATTTTCTCAAATGATTAGATCAACGGCTGTGCATGATTTTGGTTTTAGAAAAAAAGCGTTGATTTCTTCAAACTAAGTCAATGATAGTTTTCCTTCTATCTAGTTTAATCAGGTGAAGGATAGTTTAGTCTCTTGACCCTGTTAGAAAATTCATTAAGAAAATCAAAAAGGTGGAATCGTCCTCGTTTTTCGGGGGGCAAGGAAAATTTTCCCGGTTTCAGTTTCGGAATGACCACCAGTCTCATGTCCAGACATTCGAGGGCGAGGCCCCGAGTGGGAAATCCTACCCCGCGCAAGAGGAAGCTACTTCAGCTACTAGCAACCAGGAATCCGATGCGTGGAGGGGGCAGAGGGGTCTCACATAATATCTCCATCTCTCTGCCCACTCACACTCCTCTCATGGGGCTGAAACCATGTTCACCTACAAAACTTTCCAAAGAAATTCAAAGATTACCCCAACCCTGTGTTGGAGAAGGAGAAAATGAAACAAGACCAAAGAAAGGTGCAAACTCTACTTGAGCAAGTGGTCGAGTATAAACCATTGACCCCACCTGTTGAGAGTATCCTTAACCCTATTCATGAGTCAATCATAGAACTAATAAGGGAACCTTAGATCATGCCAAAGGACGTAGCCAAAATCACAAGGCTAGTTTATGATTGCAAAACCAATCACATACACATAGGCAAGGGTAATCTGTCCTTGAAAATAAAATTAAAAATAGGAAAGCCTCATTCCATGGGTCGAGGAATACTTGCCACCAATGAGTCTGAAATAACCACTCAGACCACGTCAATTGAGAGCTTGTAAACAAGATGTTTAATGGTGAATATGAGGACCAAAGATATGAGACCCTCTTGGAGTCTTCTAACTCTGAGGTTTGGATTCATGCTATGGAAACCATGGACACTCTTCTATAAAATATTGGGACAAGGTTTTTGTGATTGGATGGTGCTAAAATCACTTCCTTGCTTGTGCTTGATGCATTTGAACCATAACGAAACTAGTGGTGAAACTTGCTTGCCTTGAGCTAGAGTTTTCCCTAGAAAGACCATCTAGCTGCATGGCCCTCCTTGGTTGACACTAAGGCTAGCCAAATATAAAGTGGTATTGTCTTGGGTAATGTTAACCTCATTAGGCCACCAACCCCTCACACCATTTGCAAGGTATTAATTGCAAGGTATTAAACATTATCATGGTAAACAATAATATGAATGGCGTCAATTGTTTTGAAGCTGAATTTTATATTGGAACATGTGTCTTGAAAGTTTTATGTGACCTCTCCTATAGATATATGAAATAGCATCATCCTTAGTAGGGGGATGGATTATAGCCCCACTGATTGTGTAGTCAGTTTGGCATAAAAGAATTATGGTTACTTTCCCATGGAATGGTTATTGTACCCTTGGTGGATGAAGGCACCCTCAACATCCCTCTACTTACAAGCCATCGCGTCAAGTGACCCCTAACACTCAACACTCTTCTCATGCCTCATTGCATCCACCATCTCCTTAAACCATTATGGAGATCCAAAACCTCATCGGATGAAGATGAAGACCACCCCACAAACCTCAATAACCCTTTAGGGAGGTTACCAAGCATGAGTGGTACCCAATAGTATCTTGGCTAGCTCAACCTCAACAACCCTTCAGGGAGGTTACCAAGAAGGAGTGGTACCCAAGACTATCATGGCTAGCCAAGGAAATTAGTATGCCCATGCAAATACTTTCCAGCCATCACCATTTACCTTGAGTGGATATTGGCCATGCCAAGAACCCCATGCAATAGAGTTTTACCCAAACTTCTAGCCCTATTGGATCCCCATCAAGATGTTAGAAACTCAAGGCTTCTATGATAGAAATTTATGGGTCCCAAAAACCTCACAGACCGCTCCCCAATCTCTAAAAGTAAAGAGAGTCATGTGGTGGCCTTGAATGCTAATTTAAGCCCAATAGTTGACATTCTATTAGGTCCCAACCAAGCTACTAGAAGCATGAAGCTTCTATGAAGGAACCCTTTTCCGAAGTCATGAAATCTCGCACCACAAGCCTTTTATACCATATTCAGGAGTTTGGGAAAATCCTATTACTTTGAGAATTTTCTTTTCAATCTACTTTTTGGTGTATCTTGAGCAAACCAATTCCAAAGCTATCAAAGAATGTGGATTTAGAACCTACTAGAGCTTTCTAATGATATGTCACATGAGGGGGTTTCGACAAAATTTTAAAAGGGTTCACTGTGCCCCCCATTTTTTGATCTTATAAGATGGCAATTGGGATTTTCCCAAACTCCCTAGTATTCCTTGCAAACCATGCCATTAAATATCAAACCAAATATGGAGTGGAGATTAAAAGCCATGCCTTTAATGATGCTGACTCCAAAGCTTAAGTAGGAATGGAGAGAGCACTGGGTTTAACCTCGACTCATGTGCCAACACGACCTTTAGAGAAGTTGATTGAGTCCATGGTGGATGCCAAGCATCAAGAGGCAATACCTTGCCCACATGTAGTGGCCTTACCCATTCATTTTACCATCAAAGGAAAGCCACCTCTATGATTCCAAACCCCAAAGAGTACCGTGCATACACATCCATGGCACCATCGAGCGACCCCAAGGCTCAAAAAGGCCACCATGATCCCACAGTACCCATGTGTACCATACATGACAATGCTAAACTGGAAAGAGAAAGGTCAATCATGCACACCAAAAACGTTGGTTGCAATGACAACAAGGATTTTATTGTGGGTAGACAAATGACTCTCTGCCTTTGCTCAATGAGGCCACACAGTAAGCCAAAACCTTAAAATCCCATTGTACATATATAACATAGCACTTCCTCTATACATATATACCTAGGAATAATAAAAAGCTTAAAATCTAAGTCTTACTTTAGATTTTTATTGTTGTATTATTGGTGTCTCACTTTTTTTCATTGTAATTTGTCTTCTCTATTTGATTGTTGCAATTGTCTCTCTATTTACAAAGTGAGGTGGAGTTTAGTGCCATAAATGTTTTACCACTTGATTGGAATTTACTAGCCAGATGCCTACTTTTATTTTATCTGACATGCACATTCCAACCAAATGTGCTTTAATGGTGACCAATCATTATAAGTGTGTACATGTGAAACCCCACCTCACTCTTGTAGAGTTCACCATACGACCTCATTTAGTCGGAATGTGTAAGTAAAAGGCTTAATTTTTAGGGGGTCTCTAAGGCCAAGACACATTAAAAAGTAGGACTTTGGCCCGCACATTCAAACCAAATGTGCTATGAGATGGGTGACCAAAATTTGTAAGTGTGTACATGTGGACCCAATCTCACTCTTATAAGTTTGTTCACCATCTGTGGTTGTAATGTGCGGGCCACAAGGCCAAATTTTGAGAGGGATCTCTATGGCTAAGACACATTCCGAAGTAGGCATCTTGCTCACACATTCCAACCAAATATGCTTTGATGGTGACCAAACTTACAAGTGTGCACATGTGGATATCTCACCCTCACTTTTGTATAGTTTGGACACACTATCTGAGCTCATTTAGTTGGATTGCGTGGGCCAAAAGACCAATTTTTAGGGGGCTTTCTAAGGCCAAGACACATTAAAAGTAGGCATTTGGCTCGCACATTCCAACCAAATGTGCTTTGATGGGGTGACTAAAGTTTCCAAGTGTGTACATGTGAAACCCCACCCTCACTCTTGCAAAGTTTGGTCATCAAACAAGCTCATTTGGTTACAATGTGCATGCCAAAGGAACAATTTTGAGAAGGTTCTCTAAGGCCAAGACACATTAAAAAAAGTAAGTGTTTGGACCACACATTCCAAAGGGCCATGAATAGGGTATGAGTGGAGAAAGGGGCATCATGGCATACCATAAAGGGGTTGTGATCATCATGAACCCCTCCCATGTGATTACCAAGGGCTATGAATAGGGAATGAGTGGACAAAGGGGGGTCATGATGTTATGACCCCCTCCCATGTGATTGCTAAGGGCCATGAATAGGCCATGACATACCATAAAGGTTTGTGACCTCACAACCATAGTCATTGTACATGAGTGGAGAAAGGGGGGTTATAATGTTACGACCCCCTTCCAACATTTATATGGTAGTGATGTGTGGATATATGTGTGTATGCATGCTAATAATCTATTGGTGTCTACCATGTTAGAATTCACTTTGTGCCTAAACAAGCATGTAGATATGGGGATTTATTCATAAATGGGTCAAGGAATGTTTTCCCTCTTTAGGAGGTTTTTTCCCCCAATCATATGTATGCGCTCTTTTGAGTATGTAAGTGACCTTATCATGTCACTTCACTTGTACTTGACTTATTCTCATGTTATGCTTCCATATATCTCTCCTTGATTTCTACATATATGTCTTTGTTGCTTTAATCTCTGTTAGCCCAAGCTCTCTTTCACTTTAGAATGAACAAATATGAATTTTCCTAACATAAAACAAGCATAAATGAACTAATCCTCATTTTAATTAGCTTTAAAAAAATCATAAAAAACCTTAATCTTTATCTCTAGCTTTTTAGGCCTAGAGATTTGGTTAAGAAAATAAGATTAAGATCTATCCTTCCAAGAAGGATTAATCCAATAAAGGTGAGTATTCTTACCAAAAGAGAGATTTACAAATCAAATCATTACTTTTAAGCTTAAAAGATTAGCATTAATCTATTTTTAACAACATAATCAATAAAAACATGGTTTTAAAAGAAAAACCGATAAATTAAAATGCTTTACAAGCATTAGAGGGGTTGGGAAGAAGATTATCATTTAGAAAAAATACCATTGTTTAGGCTTACCCTTGGTTTTTGGCTTGATTCTTTGGGAAAATGTGAAGCGCTCGAAGAAGAAGCTTGGCCACCAAGTAAAAGAGGATAATCTCCAAGAGAAGAAGAGGATTAATGAAGCTCCAAAGCTTCACAATAATAGAAATATAATAAACTAAAAATCACACTAGCATATAGTTACTCCAATATGAAAATACAAAGAAATGGGGGTCTATTTATAGGTGAGAGAGGCCACCAACCAAGTCCAACTAGAATCTGGAGGCTTCCTGCTCCAGTTTGATCCATTTTGGACAAGTTTAGACTAGTTTGGCTCACTTTTTTGATTTGGTTTGAAGGAGGAGAGAGGAGAGATAAAATATCTCACTTTTTTGAATAAAAAATTCTCCCTTGATGTGATTTCTAGGCTCCTCCTTCATGAGCCCTTCTCCCCATTTTGAGGTGTTAAGAATTCCATTTTTTTGCTGAAAATCCATGTGAGAATTTACTCATTTTTGGGGGATTTTCTTATATTCTTTGCCTTTTTCTCATCCCAACACTTGGATTAACCTTATTGGCCCTTCTTGACACTCTTTGGACCTTAATAAGATTTTTTTTGAAATTTTATACCCCTAGGCCAAGATGTCCAATTCACATATTCAATTAATTTCTAATGCACATTGGAAACCTCTTTTTAAGATTCTGTTTTAGGGGATCTCTTCCTATTGATTGGCAGAAAATTCTTATCCAAAAATATTTTAAAATTGTATTACCTCTCTCTAGAATATTTTCTCTCTAAACCAAAACAAGGTAAAACAATATTTTCTTGCATTTAGGATTAGGGGATGATTACATAGACTGAAGGGGAGGTTCTTACACCTTTATATCTCAAAAGCTGGAGAGAAGAATCTTACATCCTATCCCACTTAAAAAACATGAGATGTCCTTATCTCGCAGGATGGAGGATAATCTCTTCGTTCTCTTTTTTCTTCTATTAGTTCCAGCATTACTGCCTTCAAAGTAGATGGCCGATTTGGGAATATCTCTCTTTGACTTCCCCTATTTTGAGGTTGAGGTCTTGCATTACTTTGTATTGAAGCAGCTGAGGGTTGGTTAGGGAATCTTCCTCTAGGGTTTCCTTGATTTTAACGGGAAAGACCTTGATTACTCTAGAAGGAAGGAGCTGGCATCTAGAATCTTGATCCTTGACTTCCTTGTCCTAAGAACCTTGATCCAAAAGGAGTTAGGCATTCCATGCTATGATGACCATATCCTTGGCAGTTAAAGCATTTAATTCCTTTGTTCAAGGGTGGAACTTCTGAAATTGAGTTCCAAGGGATTGTATTCCGAGAAAAAGGCCTTCCATTTTGGAACTTCCCGTATCCTGGGTTTGACTAGGACCTTGTTGTCTCTTAGGAGGGAGAAAGTTGGAATCACCTTTCGGGGTTAGGAATCTTTTGAAAGATGATGGTGTTGGCTTCAGGGCAGATCCTTGACAACAAAGGCCTTGGTGAAATCCTTCGCTATCCACATTGCTTCAGCCATAGAAACTAGCTTAGCATTCTTCACCCAAGTATCCAAGGGTTAGTTCATTCCCCGAATGAACCTGGCCATCAGCTATTCTTCATCCAACAATGGCGAGTATTTGAGGAGGAGAGCGAATGCCTGGTGTTATTCCTCCATAGTTCGGGTTCCCTGGGTTAGCTCCAAGAATTCGTTCATCTTTGTCTCCAAGAAGCCTGGAGGACAGAATCCCTTTCTGAGGTATGATTTAAGATCATCCCACGTCTGGGTGTTCCGATCCAAGTGGTTTGTCTCACAGTGGTTCCTCCATGCTACTCTGGCTGTTTCTACGATCTTCAGCCTGGCAAGAGCCACCTTACTTTTTTCATTGTAATCAGTGACATCAAAGTACTCTTCCATAGCTTCGATCCACTTCTCTACTGTTTCTCCGAAGTGCTCCCCTTCACCTTCGTTGAAAGGTCCAGGCTGAGATCTATGAAGAGCTTTGCAAACATTTGGGTCGAGATCTTCCTCATCGCAGTGGGGGGCTAACATTTCTACCACAACGACCTTGATCCATGATCCTATCAATACAAAAATTCCATGTTAAGTCCCTTTTTCCAACTTAACCAAGACGCTCAGGTGAAAAGATCACTTCAAATCTGAAAGGAGTTAAACTTTAGATCCAACAACGGATTCTCGGGTTCCTTAAAATTTGGTCAACCCTCTCAGAATCCTAGGATAAAGATCCCTTCTATAAGAAGAAACATACATAACTCATTATCAAAAGATAGTTCATTCATATCCTTAACACAAAAATGGTCCATCAGACCAGTAATTTCCAATTATCATCTGAACATTCCCCACAGGAATTTCAATTATACAGGTTCTCAATTTGTCATTTCGTAGCTGGGTTCAGTGGGCCAAAGGTCAAGCTATGAACAATCTATCAACACAATCCACTAATCTCACAGTGATCTACTAAAAGACTTGATCATCTTCCCAGCTACCAACATCATTACTAGAATTCTCTCCATTCATCATCATCATGACTTATTCAGCTCCTCATCCCGAATTCAAAAATCATTATCTTTCAATCAGAATCCAAATCAATTCATCAATTCTCAACCAAAATTCTAAAATAATATCAACCAGCATTCGAAACCATCATTCAGGATGGCATTTTTGCTTATAACTTCAAGGTCTTAGATTTACTCGTATATATTATCAGTATAGAGCTGCAGTTATTCTCACTGTATATATAGGTGGTCACGTTCCTTGGTGTTATAAGGTAAATGTCATCATATCTAGGCCTCAAGTAAGTCAGAGATTCCACATAATTGTGGTACTTTCATCTAAAAGCCCAATTTCCAATTTATGAATTCCCAATCTGGATATCAGTTTGTACAAGTTCAACACACAATAACACTCTTTCACTGGTAATTCATAAATTTTTGACATTTCTTTCTTCTTGTTTGATACTAATCTCTTGGTTCTTCCAAAACCGAACCCATAAAAAACTTCACTCGCCCAGAAAGCATAGGCGATTCCTCCCAGAAAAATCTTCCAACGTAGTCAAGGGCCTTAACTAACCATTGTATTCCGATAGAACCCACGGGTCACATGGCCGAATCAAGGAGGAACTTGCACTTGGTTCATAGAGACCAACACTTTTTTCCTCATCAAAAGAGGCATAGCCATTGATCCTTTTTCCATAGAATAAGGATTATCCTGGGACTTACTTCAACTATCGTAACTTGAACAAAATTGAATTTTATTATAGGAATCCATCAGTCCAGTCCCATCGAGTCCCATGGGATAGCCAACCGCCCAATCACTATATTGATAGGATTCATTTATGAAAATTTGGTTATGTTTTGTCCCGGGTACCAGGGAAAAGAGTTCCCAAGCCCCCTAGCCAGCTCTCATACAAAAATTAAATAGACAGACCACTTACACACCCAATATGAAAGTGCCTTTTCTCTTATTCAACTATTTCCAAAACAAATTTGCAATAAAACCACAATGTTTCCATCCTAATCCTCAGTATTCCATTTCCAGATCCAATTTCCAACTTTTCAACTTTCCAACCATAAAATCCAATTTCAGTCATTCCTTCCTCTTAGCGTACCTATGGCATCATCAGCAACTAGAACGCTCACTCAGGGGCCTTTTCAATAGTTCCTAGCCCATAATAGTACCTAGGAGTTCAATAGTTCCTAGCCCATAGTACCTAGGAGTTTAATCACATAATAACCATATGGACTCTCAGTTGGAGATGAGTAAGATCAATCAACAAAATCCATGTAAAAGAGCCATGAACTCATCTGTTGAAGATCAACAAGGCCAATCAACCAGATCCATGCTCGTGTTTAGAAAACAGCTCCAACTCATTTTTCTTCCTCATCGCACGCGTGGGTATCTTGGGTGACCCAAAGCCCGAGCATCGTATATTTAGCACCCTCTAGGTTCCTTCCCAGGTCACCTAGCGCTTCATTCATAGGCCGCTTCCTTGGTCCCTCATCCACCGTACGAAAGCTCACCATTTTAATCAAACCGAGGCTGGTCAAGACCTCGGCCGAACCTTGCCATGCGAGATGTCCTTCATTGACTCTCTGTGAGCTGTTTGCAACTATTTCACTTATGAAAGATCCATGTCCCCACCGCGCAACAAGTTCAGGGGTGCTAGAAGTGGAAGTAGCACTTCTTGCACGGGGCACAATCCCTCACTCAGGGTCTCGCCCACGGATATCCGGACAAGGGACTAATCCCTCGGTTCTTCCAAAATTGAACCCGGAAAAACTTCCCTCGCCCAAAAAGCACGGGTGATTCCTCCAGGATAATTTTACTCTAATGTAGTCAAAAGCCTTAACTAACTGAACTGATCTGATCAAACCCATAAGTATCATAGTCAGATCAAGGAAAAGACTTGCACTACTTGGATCATAGAAAACCAATGCTTTTTTCCTCATTGAGAGGCACAGCCGTTGAGTCTTTTCCATAAAACAATTTTTATCCGAGATTTACTTCATCTATCGTATACCATAACTGAATTGAGTCGTCTCAATTTTAGGGATCCATCAGTCTAGCCTAACCCCATCCAGTCCCGTGGGTTATCCAATCGCCCAACCATTGTAGTGATGGGATCCAATTAGGAATTTGGCTAGGTTTTGTCCCGGGTACTAGGGAACAGTTCCCAAGCCCCCTAGCTGGATATTCATGCAAACTTAAAACTAGTCAAAGCACTTACACACCCAATATGAAATTGCCTTTTTCACAGATTCAGCTGTTTTTAAAACAACCGTTTAATGAATTCATAGTGTCACTGATCATAATCCTCAAAATCTCCGGTTGAATCCTAATTTCCAATCATTCCTTCATTGGTGCACCTATGGCATCATTGGCAACCAGAACGCTCACCACCTGTCCACTCAGGGGTCTTTTCGATGGTTCCTAGCTCATAGTACTTGGCAATATATTCACATTTCAAAATGAAATCTTTGTTGAAGATCAGCAAGATGAACCAAGGGATCCATATAAAAGAGCCATGGACTCATGCGGTTGAGACCAGCAAGGTCAATCAACCAGATCCATGCCCGAATTCAGAAAACAACTCTTACTCCTTGTTCCAATATCTTCCTCGATGCACGCGTGGGTATCACCGACGACGCAGAGCAGCCCGAGCATCGTATGGTCAGCACCCTCTAGGATCCTTCGCAGGTGACCTAGCGCTTCACTCATAGGCCGCTTTCTTGGTCCCTCATCCACCATACTAGAAGCTCACCATTTTAATCGAGGTCAAGACCTCGGCCGACCTTGCTATACGAGACGTCTTCCATTTACTCCGTCAGCTGCGTAACTTTATCAGATTAGGTCTCCATGAAAAGATGTAGGGGGGAAGAGAGCTTGAGCTCTTGTAAGCACACACACACTCACAAAACCCTAAAAGAGAACACACAAGGTGAGAGGCTGAAAATCTTCTTCTTCTTTACACAACACTCAACACACCATATACAAAGATAAGAGTACACACAATATGAAAAGGTCATATTCTTCTCTCCCATCAATGCTCGTGCAATCTCAGCAATGTGCCTGTTTTTCCGCTCAGCAACTCCATTTTGCTGTGCGGAGTGTATCTTCATGTGAACTATCTCTGAATACCATTCTTCTTCAAAAATTCAGAGAACTCATTGGAGAAGTACTCTCCCCCTCCATCTGACCTTAGGCACTTTACATATTTCCCTGTTTGCTTTTCAACCATAACTCTGAAATTCTAAAAATTAGTGAACACCTCACCCTTCTTCTTCATGAAGTATACGCACACTTCCTTGTGTGGTCATTAATAAATGTCACATAATACCTACAGCCTCCCATAGACATGGTCTTCATAGGACCCCATACATCTGAATGCACAACATCTAGTGCATTTTTGCTCACATTTCTGTCATGTGGAAATACATGCTTTGTTTGCTTTCCAAATTGGCATGCTTCACATATTTTTTTGCATACCTTCAACTTTAAACTTTGGCAACCCTGTCATAATTCCTTTAGTCTACATAGACTTCATTCTCTGCACATTCACATGTCCAATAATTCTTTTATGCCAAATGTCTGTGTTTGCAACAATTCTTGAACCATTTGCAAACATTGCAGCACTCACTTCAGGCATGTTTACATCCAATGTAAACATTCTGTCCACTCTGTTGCCTTTTGCAACCAACCTGCACTTGTCTTTAAAGTCTTCAACATAACAGCCATCAAGGTTAAACCGAACCTGCAAACCCTGCTCAATCATCTAGCCAACTAAAACCAGATTCTTTGTTATGTTTGAAACATGAATTACATCTACAAGGTACTTCACTTTGCCATCCTGCATAGACAATGGCACATCTCCAACATGGGCAATTGGATGAGCAGTGTCATCCCCTCTTTCCACAAAACCTGGTCTTTCAAGGTTTTTCATCTCCTTGAACCACTCCCCATGACTTGTCATGTGGTTTGAAGCACCTGAATCAACATACCATACATCATCTTTATGTGCCGCTTCAATATTTTGGGACATGGCATTAACGACATGCTGCATAACAAACAACCTTTTATTATCCTCATTGTTTCTGCTCGAGGATACATAGTTGTTTTGCTGCAATTTCCCATTTTGCATGTCAGCCTGCTTCTTATAACAATCTCGCTGCACATGTCCAGGCTTACAACAATAAAAGCATCCACGTGTATCATTATACTGCCTTTGCCAATTTCCATGACCTCTTTGACTCCCCCTACCTCTGAATTGGCCTCTTCCACCTATGTGTTGTTGTTGTTGTTGTGAATTCTAGGACTGTTGTTGTGTTGCTACTGGCCATAATTCTGATTACCTGTTCAGTTACCTCCTTGGCCGCGTCCACGGCCTCCTCTACCTCGTCCTCTTCCTGAACTTGTGTAGAAGGCATGTTGCTTTGAACTGTTTTTGTTTTGTGAAGACTGTTAGTCTTCACCCAAGCTCTTCTCTTATATAATCAACATAGAAGCCAAATCTATGAAATCGGGAATGTTTTTTCGAGTCTGAATGGACATCTTGAACGCCTTGTATTATGGCCCGAGACCATGTAGACAGACTTCCACCTTATCATCATCATCTACTGAAGCGCCAATAGATGCAAGGGATTCCACAATACCCTTGATCTTCTCAATGCATAGTCATTCACAGACATACTCTTTTTCTCCACAGTATGAAGTTCATTCTTCAACTGTATCTTTCGTGCCTTGGTATTCGTTTCATAGAGTTTTACCAAGGTGTCCCATGCCTCCTTGGGGGACTTGGCATCCTGTATGTGCCCAATCATGGTGTCCTGCACTACAAGACAATGCTGCCATACACGCGTTTCATACACGCGATAAATTACGGGCACGTGTATGGTCGCGCATGTATTTGAATAGAATCGGACGCGTGTATTTTGGCATTTAAATTCGCGTATATATTGGCATTTATCAGTGCATGTATAAGCGCGTGTATATACACGCAATAATACACGCATCAATACACGCATTAATACACGCATCAATACATGCTTGGTAAAGAAAAACTAAATTCCTTTACAAAATTAAAAACTATTTTCTTTAAACCATCTCATAGTACATTACAGTATATATCATTACACAATCCCACTACATGTATTTACAACAATGAAATATATTCAAAAATAAATCATGAGATGATAATTAAAAGACAACACATACAATAGAAATGTCATCAATTTAGAACGATACAGTGACGGATTGGTTAGGGTTCGATCTCATCTTCAATAAGATCCATCCTTGCCAAACGATCAACATCAATATCCATTTGATCAATTTGTAAGGCTACAATTAAATTTATTCCACTATCGATATTCTGTACTCCATTGATAATGGTATCGATGTCCTGATCATCCTCATCAACATCACCATCATCCTCAATGGTAGGGTCATTCTCATGATCATGAGAAATGGCACGCTCATCCTCATTATCATGATCATCTCTTATTTCTTGATCATCGATCACAACATCTTCATTGGCATGTTCGACATCATCTTCATTGCGGCTTGTCACATCCTTCATATGCTCCATATCAGTGAATGTATTATACATCACTTTGGAACGTGGTGCAATAGGGATGACCATTAGGAACTCAATGGAGTCTTTTTGGGCCCTTTAATTTGCCATGAGGTTATGGAAACGTTTAACTTTTTGACAAATAGGAGCCCGCCATGTAAGCAAAAACCAATGGTTTGTAAGAGAGGTGTAAGAGTGGTCAAAGGGTGCACTTTTTCCCCCAAAAAGGGGAGGGGGCAATTTTACAATTTTCGGACGTCCATAACTTCTACATACAAGCTCCGATTTGAGCGGAGATTACAGATCCATGATCTACGCATCAAGAGCTTTCCATAGATATGTTACATGATATGGTTTTATCCGCTAGATTTTAAATTCCATTTTTCCCCCAAAATTCAAATTCGAATAAAGTAGCCGTTTTGAAGCTTCAAATTAGAAAAGGTTTCTTCTTAAGAGAAAAGGTTTGACTCCCTTAAACTGCCAAATAAAAGGGCCCAAGAAGACTCCATTGAGTTCCTAATGCATACCACCATTTAATGTCATGCACCATTGGTAGATAGATAACCTACTCAAATACACATACTCCAGTAATTAATTAGCATATCAAAAGTCAAGGGGTACGCGAGCTTAGATATAAATGTACATGAAACACATTAGTAAAAAAATGCATACCTGCTCACATTGTTGTGGCAATATGAGCCTATCTTTCTTTGTTTGCCAAAACTTTGTAGAGTCAATAGTTACATAGCCACTTGCATGGTGTTTTATCGTTGCATTAGGCCCTTTTTCCACCACGTTCATTTGCCATTTGACATCCAAAACATACACAAAGAAGCGACGAAAGTCAAGCCTAAATATATCTTGGATTGTACCACAATAATCATCCATTTTTCCATTAGCTCCCTCAAAGCTACTAATGACACCGCAATCTTGTGTATTCCTCTTTTCATCAATTCTTTGTGTTCAAAAATGCTTGCCTTCACACCATATAGCATTGAACATAGTGCACTAGACCAAAATAGAAGCAATATTTGTGTAAGCAATGTGAATAAATATTAAAATCAAATCACTTACAACTAATGCAAAACATTAGTTCTATGTACCTTTAACATGCATCCTTGTGCATACTCCCATTCTTCCGCCGTGATATGCAGCCCCTCGTCGCTCTCTGCTCTCTCCATTTTCTCATGCAACCAATCAACATGGATATCATTCGGAAGTGTTGCTAGATGCTTAGGGTATGCCTTACGAGAGCCATGTTGCCTCCAAAAGAGAGCTCTTTCTGCTTGCCTTTTTGTCTTTGCATCCTCATATCTTGTAACCCATCTGCTCATCACATCACTATTAAGGATGCAAGTGAAATTGAGATCATCAATCAATGTTCTGTCAACTACTTTACTCTGTCCTTTTCCTTGAGGCACAATAGAGGTCATCCTCAAGTCCTCTTCCTTGCTCCATAGTCGTGGCAAAGAGCTGTCCACCTGACTAAGAAATTCTGAAATATATACAAGAGACTCTTGTATCAACCAACCCTCGGCCATGCTTCCTTCAGGCCTTGCACTTTGCCTCACAAAGTCTTTTAAGGTCTTCATGAAGCGCTCTAGGAAGAACATCCAACGTGCATGCACAGTGCCACATAAAGCGATTTCATCCACTAAATACACAATGAGATGTAGTTGACTTGTGAGAATGGTTCGCGGAAAAGTCTCCTCTACCAAACAAACCACCTCCACTGCCATAACACGCGCATCATCCAACATGGCTGGATCAATTGCTTTGGAACTAACATATCTGAAAAAAAATAGTACGTTATACCTCATGCACATTCATTTTGCAAGGTATAATGAAGGGTGATCTGACATGGGTTTTACATACCTCACAAGCTCGCCCATCTTATAAATACATTTTTTTAAACTCTTATTTGCACAATGGTCGATGCTAGTAGGTAGTATGAACTGCGCACATAAGAGCACATGTATATATGGTTTATGGCATTACAAAATTTAATTTCAACGTACAAGACTTGGAAAACACTTACTTGGAGCATCTTGTGCCAATCGTGGGACTTCAACCCATATAGTTGCTCAACGCCTCTTTTCTTAGTGGTTGTAAAGGCTCCCTTCAATGATCTCATGCATCGAGTGGGAGTACGCAAAGTGGTGATGGCCTGCTTTACCTGCTTCTCCTCTTTCTTTGATATAATCCATGGTGCAGGCGGAAGACGAATGTGCCCACCCTCCTCTCGTGGCTAAGCTTGACGCATACGTCCTGTGACCCGCAAGTCCTCACGTACGCTAACATTGTCTCGTTTACCAATAATATGTTCCCAAATACCAGATCCCACATTCTTGAAGATGTGCATGGGATCAAGAAGATGGTTGATCTTAAGATGGGTCCAATATGGTAGCCGAAAAAAAATGGAGTACTTACACAAGGGATTGCTCTATGTGACCTTTAATCCAATTAGAGACCACACAAAACAAGATTGAAAAACATTACTATACCTGTTCATGCCATCTGGAGGAAGAATATTTGTAGACTCCCAAATACGCTTCCAATCTTTTGCACGAAGATGTCCCTTCTTGATCGCCATTGATGGTGGAAGTTGTAATTCACCAACACAACTGGCCACACGCTGTATGCGGTGCTTTTGAAACCAAATGGATTCACTCCATCCATACCTAGGCCAAGTCTCAAGTTTCTGGGCTCTGTTTTAAAGCTGGGCCACTCATCTTCCAAGCAAGAGTGTCTGCAGGAATTCTCCACATGCCATCATCCGATCGACGATGTGAGGAATGCCATGACATGAGCTCTGCTATGGATTTGCACTTGAACATGTGTTTGATGCGAGGAATTATAGGAAAGTGTCGCAAGACTTTACGAGGTACATCAAAACTGTTCACATCTGTTCTATACCTTGCTTCACCCCCACAAGTGGGACAATGTCGAGCCTCCTTATGCGTCCCACGAAAGAGAATGCAATCATTGACGCATGCATGTATGCGATCATAATCCAATCCTCCAAGAGATGTCACATAGCGCCTCGCTATGTCTCTTGAGGTGGGTAGTCTATTTCCCTTTGGAAGCATGTTTGATAATAGCCTGCATCCAATATCATCAATTAGTCCTAAATCATAAACCTTAAACCACTAATTCAAATTTGCAAGTTAGAATGCTTACTTCAATAATGCGTCAAGACTTGCATTGCTCCATCCATAAACTGTTTGTATATTGAGTAGTTCAAGTGAAGCACGTAAAATAGAGAATGTGCACCCTTCAAAAACCGGTGTTGATGAAGCCTTGTAAAGATGCTCTTGTTCCATATCATCGTCGTCCATACCTTTGGGATCATCCTTAAAAAGATTCCGCACCATATCATCAAAAACTTCCTCTTCCACAACTTCATGGGGTGCAGGGCTATTGTCATCCCTTTCCCACTCATCTCTCACAATAGAGCCCGAAGCTCCAGCATCATCTTGTCGACGCTTTGCGTGCTCTCACCGTGCGTAGGGCACCATGTTAGGGTGTGGTACTGCATCCTGCTTCAATTAGAGTTTATATATTATAACTCCATTAATTTAATTTGGATACCATGAGTTATTTGAATACCATCAATTTACATCTACTCACCTCTAAACCTGTTTGATTCCATTCTCCATACATGGAGATGTGATTTAAGGTAATTCGACGTGCTCGTCAGTAGAAAGAGTGGGAGTGGAGGATGCGGCGGGTGCTTTGGTGGGGGAGGTAGTAGGGCACGCGGTGAGAGAGGAGATAGAGGGAGAAGAGCTAGAGGAGACAGTTCGGAAGAGGAGGAGATGAGAGAGGTGGAGGGAGTGATCTGCTATGATGTGACAGATAGGGGCGGGATAGTGATGGATGCGAGGGGGAGGAAGGTAATGGAGTATATGCGTGGAACACTATATTCATGAGTTTGGGAATTTTGCAACTCCCATTTTTTGAATACTAAAAAGGTGGGACCTGGATAACATGCCTATAAGTTTCTCAAAACCATATCATGTGACCTATTGTTGGAAAGCGCTTGGAAAATGGAATCTAGTGAGCTATAGAGCGCTCAATTTGGAGTAACGGTGTTCAAGTTATGATTAATCCAAAGATTTGACCACGTATCCCAAACTACTGGAAAATTCCCATATTCCCCAATATGGTGTTGTGGGGTAGTATCAAACTTGTATAGAAATTATTTTATTAAATTTAAAGATCAAAATAGCCGATTAGTTGGGGAGGTGATAGAGGCTGTACATAGTCGGTACCCCAATCCCCCACATGCTACATTCTTGGATGTATGGGGAAGGACGCAAATAAGGGAGATCTTAAGTAAAAGATCTCACCTTAAAAAACTTGCGTACGATGATGGGCTAAATGTAGCTACGGGTGGCTATCCTACCGAGAAACCTGCCACAATGCGCACAAACGCGAGTGGAAGGAGGCAAAGGAACGAGCAGAGGGTGGCGTGAAGAGCAGGCAGCATGTGGAGGCACGAGCGACGGATCCAGATGGAGACCATTGGATCTTCGCATTTCGGATCTGGCGGCATCGAGTCATGGGAGGCAGAGTTCGTAAGTATCTTGCCACTTTATTTGATTGTTTACTTAATTCATTGATTCTATGATTGTTTTAATCTTACAAATTGTGTTGATTATGATACAGCGACGGGTTACGGGGAGGAAGCCCACAACCCACGATACTGCGTATGCTCGCCGGCATAGTAGACGTGACACGTGGGCCATCTTTAGAGCCGAGGGACGTATTACGGACGCGCAGTTTGAGATGGCCATGAGACCATACGGTCGACAGGTACTTGAAAACTCTAAACGAATGATTTTGGTTTATTGAATTACATATATATATATACTTATATACTATATATTACTTGAACAGGCACAAGCTGCTGATGATCCACCCGCCGCCACTACAGAGGGTGGACGTGAGCACTACTCATCGGACATTCCGACCGATGTGAGCTCATCTGAGCATGGAGGGAGCACCGAGTCATCATCTGGGTCTGAGTAGTACTCAGACTTATAGTATCACATTCCATATTGAGGATGTGGTTGTATATATTTCTTTGTAAACTGAAGCCATGGGCTACTTCGACATATGGACTCCCTTGTATATATGTGTGAAATTTTGATAGTAATATTGAATCGTGAATTGATAGTATTGCATTCATGTCTGTCTTAAATCGTGTATTGACAATGTATGCATTCATGTCATTCTTGTCTTAATCTTTCTCGTGGATATGTTCTTCGTGGATGGTCCAATGCACCCAAAAAAAAAATCCAGAGAGTGTTATTGGGTGCTGGAATGTTGGAACAGCATTTAGGTACCAAATAGCACTCTCTATATTTTTTTTTTGCTCTCTGTTTGCGTGTATAAACGCATCAGAACTGCAAAAAGTCGTGTGTATATACGCGGATAATCTGTAAAATACGCATGTATAAACGCGTCAAACCTGAGAAATACGCGTGTATAAGCGCATCTAAAGTCACAAAACGTGTGTATAGACGCTTGTATCAATGTGTCTAAATGCAGCTGGAACTGATAGAATGCATGTATACGCCCATGTATCAGCGCGTCTGAACAGTCCTATACACGCGCTTTTACACGCATGTCTGTGGCCGCGATGATACACGCACTGATACACGGGCCCGCTACTTTTTTTCACAAGTCATTTTTAGCGGCTAGGAGCGTGGGTATGAGCCCGACCCTTGTAGTGCTATATACTACTGATAGAGAGCCAATACATAACTTTTCTGGCTTCTTGGTTCCAATCCTTGAACTCTTTCACATTTGCAGTAGTCGGATTGATCTCCCGTATCTCCGGTGCCTCTTCATACTCACCTTCTATATAGTCCCAGCAGTAACCCTTTTCCATTAGAAAATTTATCAGCCTGAACCTCCAAGCATGGAAGTTATTCTTATCAAGCTTCTCAGCAACAATCTGGTTTATTCTATCATTTGACATCTTGCTAGACACACAAATTTACCAAAAACAGCACTCTGGTTTGTCCTACACAAACTGCTGTATTTTCACTCAAATGTTATAACCAGTGACCTCAATGTGCATACATACACTCAATGGTAGCTGTTGACCTCCTTGTAGCACACACAATGTCTTCACAACCAATCTGTCTTCCTGCAGTTCTTAAAACAGAGTTCTGCAGAGAATCGATAACTTACCCCGCAGTGCTCGAAATCGCCTGCTTTCTGAAAAGCGAAGGTCCTAACGTGCCCGAGACGCGTTTTTGGCCCGAAAAATTTTGTTCGATAGGACCCTATGGTTGCCTTATAGCTTTACTCCCGCGAAGAAAGCTCCTCAATCAGAGATCGTTTGCCGATGCCTCCTATAGAGCTCTCGACAAGGGTGTAGTCGCTAACATAAATAAGGAAGAGTAGATGAAGCTCTTACCCTCGTACCGCTTCCTGTGCTTCTCTTGCTTGTAGCTTAGCCCTTAGCATGAACCAAGCTCTGATACCATGAAAAGATGCAGGGGAGAAGAGAGCTTGAGCTCTTGCAAGCACACACACACTCACAAAACCCTAAAAGAGAACACACAAGGTGAGAGGCTGAAAATCTTCTTCTTCTTCACACAACACTCAACACACCATATACAAAGATAAGAGTACACACAATATGAAAAGGTACTCAACCAAATACATACTAGGGTTCTCTATAGTGTGAACCCAACGAAATGAGTTGGCGCTATAACTATGCCAGTCTCTAGAATGGCTGTCACATAGCCTGTCATCCCACTGGCCGCATATCACCCATGATCTCACCAACCATGCCAATGGTGTAAGTGTGGGGCCTATCTCCCAGGCGGGTCATCAGTGTCCACCTCCTCACTAGATGAGCTCGATATCTCAACACTCCATGACCTCATTAACAAGATGGTCAAAATGCTTCCCCAGCATTCTTGACATAAAACAGTAATTTAAAAACGGGTCATAAATACAGTTTCTATAACGAACTCTTGTCTTTCCACATTGTTTCACATCAATCCACATTATTTAATTCCACAACCATTTCATAAGTATTCCTATTCTTGTCCAATCACATCATTTTCATCTCATCACATCTTTCCTCAATCTATCCTCATCACGTCATCTTATCCACTTGCATCTACCCATATCCACATCTCATCACATCACATTCGTTCACATCACATCTCATTCATTTTACCTCACATCTCATTCATTCACATCTATCCCGATTCACATCCCATCACATCACATTCATTCATAACCACCATCACATTCATTCTCATCACCATTATATTACATCACTTCTATCCACATCATATCTCATCACTTCTATCCACATCATATCTCATTCATACACATCTCAACTCATTCATCCACATCCATCCAATTGTTCACATGTACGACTACTAACATCTATCCATACATTCATATCTATCACTTCACATCCACATATATTCATGTCACATCACATTCTTTCACATACACATTCATATCCATTCTTTCACATACACATCCATATCCATTCTTTCACATACATCTCCATATCCATTATAATCACATACATTCACTCAAATCCCATATCATTCATTTACTTCCTGATTCACATGACATCACATCTCATCCATCCATTTACATTCATCTGATTCACGTCACATCTCATCACATCTATTCACCTCACTTCTCATCACCTTTATTCACATCACATCGATCCATCCATCCATTCCCATCTATGTGATTCACATCACATCTATTCACCTCACATCTCATCACATCTATTCACCTCACATCTCATCACCTTTATTCACATCACATCCATCCATCCATTCACATCTATCTAATTCACATCACATCTCATCACATCTAAGGAAGAGGAAGAGGTCTTGGCAAGTGGGGAGTAGCTCCTCAAAGACCAATTGTGGATCTAAACGCATATTTGATCGCCATAACAAGGGCGGATATGATAAATATGGCCACGAAATGGGTTGAGGTATGGTTAGGGAACTAGGCGCCGCCCTAAAATCCAAACCATCCCAAATGAAGCCACATATTATTTCCAAGCTTGTGCAAAAGTTCTCAGGCCATGGGGACCCGATATCCAGCATATAGAGGTCTTTGAGTCAACCTATGAAACCTGTGGGCTAGTGATGAAGTAACCATGATCCATGCTTTTTTGCTGACCCTAGAAGGAAAGGCTCACCAATGGTATCAAACCCTAAAGCTAGAGGATAAAGTTAACTTCACTAGCCTTAAGAATGTGTTCATACCAAGCTTTGCTAGAAGTGGTGAGATAGATGGAGTCATGTGTCTCAACTTCACAATATCAAGCAGAAAGAAAACGAGTCCATGCAAGATTATGTATCTCGACTCAAGTGCTTGAATTCAAGATGCAAGTTAAGGGAGAGGCTAACTTATGATCAATTATTGACTTGCATTCAGAGAGGAGTCCGAGATCATAAAATGCATGATTATCTGGTGTTAGCTCGACCAGTTACTTTAGATATGTGTTGTAAGTTGGCAATAGAATACAAGGCAATATGCTTGAGTTGGCACAACTAGAAGATGCCAAGGCGGCTTTAGTAGCGGCAACATCGCGAGTCTCAAGTCACCAGGAAACCGGAACCTGAAGTAAAGAGGCTAGAAACATGACAATGGAAGAGCTCAACAATGACATACTAGAGAAATTATAGGTCAAGGATGGGAGAGAAGCATCAAGGAATGCCCATCTCTACCCTTGGAGAGAGCTGATTTGGTGCTCTATTTGTAAACAAAATCACACGAGCACCGAATGCCCTCACTTAAGACTAAGGCAGTTACTTTATTGTGCTCATTGGGTGACATTGGGGAACCATGACACCGTGCAGATATCTGACGGTCCATCACCTCTATTCACATCACATCCATCTATTAATTTACTCACATCTATTTGATTCACATCACATCTCATCACATCTATTCACCTCACATTATCATCACCTATATTCACATCACATCCATCCATTCATTCACATCCATCCATCCATTCACATCCATCCATCCATCCATTCACATCCATCCATCCATTCATTCACATCTATCTGATTCACATCACATCTATTCACCTCACATTCTCATCACATCTATTCACCTCACATTCTCATCACCTATATTCACATCACATCCATCCATCCATTCATTCACATCTATCTGATTCACATCACATATCATCACATCTATTCACCTCACATCTCATCACCTCTATTCATATCACATCCATTCATAGAATTTAAACATAGATTTTAAGAGAATTCTAATTTTGATATAAAAATTTTGTATGCATCTATTTATGCATAAAAATCAACTTTAATGAGAAAAACACTTTTGAGATAAAGATAATTCCTTTATGCATCTTTCTATGCATAAAAATAAATTTTAATGAGAATAACACTTTTGAAATAAAAAAATTCCTTTCTGCATCTTCTATGCATTAAAAATCAATTTTAATGAGAACAACACTTTTGAAATAAAAACAATTCCTTTATGCATCTTCTATGCATAAAAATCAATTTTAATGAGAATAACACTTTTGAAATAAAAATAATTCCTTTATGCATCTTTCTATGCATAAAAAATCAATTTTGGTGAGAAGAACACTTTTGAAATAAAAATAATTCCTTTATGCATCTTTCTATGCATAAAAATCAATTTTGATGAGAGTAAAACTTTTGAAATAAAAATAATTCCTTTATGCATCTTTCTATGCATAAAAATCAATTTTGATGAGAGTAAAACTTTTGAAATAAAAATAATTCCTTTATGCATCTTTCTATGCATGAAAATCAATTTTGATGAGAATGACACTTTTGAAATAAAAAGAATTCCTTTATGCATCTTTCTATGCATAAAAATCAATTTTGATGAGAATAACACTTTTGAAATAAAAATAATTCCTTTATGCGTCTTTCTATGCATAAAAATTAATTTTAATAATTAATATGAGTGATATCCATGCATATTCATAGATGAATATGTACATGGAGTAATTAGAATATTTCTTTTAGAATGCACAAACAGTGGGAATTACTCTTTTTGGAATAACATAAAAACAAACTTTCTTTTCCATAAAATTCTGGAACATTTTGCCATAACCTCCTTTGTATGGCTGACCATTTCTCTTTTTTATCATTCTAATATCAATTTAAATTAACCCAATCTAGATGTATAGGACTCTAATCTATTCAATTTTCAGAAATCAAGAGAGTAAACAATAAGGAAAGTTTAATTAATCTAATTGTTAATCATTCTAGGATAAAGAAGGGCTGGAATGTAAAGAAGAGAAGGGGGTGGCCTTTTCATCAAGGCATAGCATTAGAATTTACTTCAATCAATTATAAAAACAAGAAAATCAAGAAAACCATAGATTTAAAATTAAAAAGTAAGAAAATTTAGCTTACATGGAGCTGTAAGCTTTCCTTTAGCTTGAGGGATTGAGGGTTCTACTCTTGTTTGAAGTAAGAGTGGCCACCAATTACTTTGGAGAGGATTAAGCTAAAAACAATTGAATTTTCAAGAAAATTCAATGTAAATGGCTCTGGGTAGGAGTAGAGTAAGAGTGCATAAACACCATTAAGCTTTAACAAAGGGGAGGCTTCTATTCATAGGAAAAAGTGAGCCTCTAACCAAGCAAACTGATTCTAGAATTTTCCAGATCAGTTTGGTCAAATTTTAATCATTTTTGGATCAGTTTAGCTTACTTTTTGGATCTAGTTGAAACAGAAGAGAGGAGAGATGAAAATATCTCATTATTTATGAGTTTAAAACTCCTCCACACATGTTGAATAGGTGCCTCCTTCATGAGGGGACATCCCCACACTGAGGTGTCAAAAATGCATTATTTCTTCTAAATATCTCTTAATTTTTAACTAATAAACCTTGTACTCAGTCAACTCTTTATCTTATGTGAACATTTACTCATTTTTGGGGGTTTTTCTTTTATTCTTCAATTTATCTCCTCCCTAAATTTGGATTAATCTTATTGGTCCATAGGAACCTTAATTGGACCATAATCTAAAAATTTCTGAAAATCTGGACCCTTAGGCTAAGGTCCTTTTTACCTTTTTTTAATTAATTCCAATTGCACATTGGAAAGTTCTTTTTGAATTTTTGTTTCAAGGGAAACCATTTTAGACACTAGGAGGATTTTTATATCCAAAAATATCACAATTTTGAATTACGTCCCTCTAGACATTTTCTCTCTCTAGGCCAAAACAGGGTAAAACATGATCTTTCTTTTATTTCAGAGAGGGGAATAATTATAAGATCAGAAGGGAAGGTTCTTACACCTACACACCTCAAAAGCTAGAGGGAGAAATCTTACATCCTACCCCACTTAAAAAATGCGAGATGTCCTCATCTTGCAACTAGAGGACAACTCTTTCCCTTAAGATCCAATTAATTATGGGGTTCCTTATAGTGTGGTGAATCCAACAGAATCCTGGGATAAAGATTCCTTATACAGAACTCATCATCAGATAACAATTCCTTTAGATCATATCATTTTATCCTTAACTCAAATATGGTCCATTAGACTGAAATTTCCATTTGAACATTCCTCCAAGGGAAATTTCAATTATACAGGTTTTTAATTTGTCATCTCTTAACTTGATTCATTGGGTCAAGTGTTAATAGTAGCAATCTGTCAACACAATCCACTAATCTCAAAGTGATTTGCTGAAGTCATTAACGTCATTCCAGTTAACGAACATCATCACAGGGACTCGACCCATTCATCCTCATTGTGGTTTTGCTCATCTTATCGCTTTTCAACCAAAATTCAAGAATCATCATGTTTCAATCAAAATCCAAATCAACTCATCAGTTCTCAACCAAAATTTTAAAATCATATCAACCACATTCGAATTCATCATATGGATAGCATTTTTGCTTATAATTTCAAGGCTTAGATTTACTCGTATATACTGCCAGTAAAGAGCTGCAGTTATATTCTCGGTATATACGAGTAGTCACGATTCTTAGAACTATAAGGTAAATACCATCATGTCTAGGCCTCAAGCAAGTCAGGGATTCCATGCAATTAAGGTACTTCCATTTGAAGACCCAATTACTAATTTATGAATTTCAATCTGAATATCAATTTGTATGAATTTCATCACACATTTCCAACTTTTTATTGTTACTTCATAAATTTTTGACATTTTTGGCTTCTCAGTTGATCCACTTTAGCCAATTTGCTCTGATACCAGCTGCAAGATCCCTGTCTCCACCGCGCAATGAATTCAGGGGTGCTAGCAGCACTTCTTGCGTGGGGCAAGGTCCCTCACTTGGGGCCTCGCCCACGAAAATCCGGACAAGAGACTAATCCCTCGGTTCTTCCAAAACCGAACCCGGATAAGAGACTAATCCTTCGGTTCTTCCAAAAACGAACCCGAAAAAACTTCCCTCGCTCGAAAAGCACGAGCGATTCCTCTAAGATAATTTTACTCTAACGTAGTCAAAAGCCTTAACTAATTGAACTGATCTGACCAAACCCGTAAGTATCATAGTCAAATCAAGGAAAAGACTTGCACTTGGATCATAGAAACCAACGCTTTTTTCCTCATTGAAAGGCACAACCGTTGATTCTTTTCCATAGAACAATTTTTATCTGGGATTTACTTCATCTATCGTACCATAATTGAGTTGAGTCTCAATTTTAGGGATCCATCAGTCCATCCTAGCCCCATCTAGTCCCGTGGGTTTGCCAACTGCCCAACCACTGTAGTGATGGGATCCAATTAGGAATTTGGTTAGGTTTTTTCCCGGGTACTAGGGAAAAGAGTTCCCAGGCCCCCTAGCCGGATATTCATGCAAACTTAAAACTAGTCACACCACTTACACACCCAATATGAAATTGCCTTTTTCATAGATTTAGCTGTCTTTAAAACAATCATTTAATGAATTCATAGTGTCATTGATCATAATCCTCAAAATCTCCGGTTGAATCCTAATTTTCAATCATTCCTTCATCGGTGTACCTATGGCATCATTGGAAACCAGAATGCTCACCACACCTGTCCACTCAGGGGCCTTTTTGATGGTTCCTAGCTCATAGTACTTGGCAATATATTCACAGTTCAAAATGGAATCTTCGTTGAAGATAAGAAAGATCAACCAACGGATCCATATAAAAGATCCATGGACTCATCCATTGAGGACCAACAAGGTCAATCAACCAGATCCATGCCCGAATTCAGAAAATAACTCTTACTCCTTGTTCTAATATCTTCTTGGACGCCGAGCACCGTATGGTCAGCACCCTCTAGGATCCTTCGTAGGTGACCTAGCGCTTCACTCATAGGCCGCTTCCTTAGTCCCTCATCCACCGTACCGGAAGCTCACCATTTTAATCAAACCGAGGCTGGTCAAGACCTCGACCGACCTTGCTACGCGAGATGTCCTCCATTGACTCTCTGTGCAACTTTATCAAATTAGGTCTCCATGACTTCCATTCACAAGACGGTCAGCATTCTTGACATAAAACAGTCATTTAAAAACAGGTCATAAATACAGTTTCTATAACAAACTCTCGTCTTGTTCCACATCAATCCACGTTATTTAATTCCACAACCATTTCATAATTATTCCTATTCTCATCCAATCATTTAATTCCACATGTTCCACATCAATCCACATTATTTAATTCCACAACCATTTCATAAGTATTTCTATTCTCATCCAATCACATCATTTTCATCTCATCCAATCACATCATTTTCATCTCATTACATCTTTCCTCAATTTATCCTCATCAGATCTCATCCACTCGCATCTACCCATATCCACATCTCATCACATTACATTCATTCACATCACATCTCATTCATTTTACCTCACATCTCATTCATTCACATCTCTTGAATCACATCCCATCACATCACATCACATTCATTCATAACCATCACATTCATTCTCATCACCATTATATCACATAACTTCTATCCACATCATATCTCATCCATACACATCTCATCTCATTCATCCACATCCATCCAATCGTTCACATGTACAACTACTCACATCTATCCATACATTCATATCTATCACTTCACATCCACATATATTCATGTCACATCACATCTCTTTACATCACATCACATCACATTCTTTCACATACACATCCATATCCATTTTTCACATACACATTCATATCCATTCTTTCACATACATATCCATATCCACTATCCTCACATACATTCACTCACATCCCATATCATTCATTTACATCTTGATTCACATGACATCACATCTCATCCATTCATTCACATTTACATCTTGATTCACATCTCATCCATTCATTCACATTTATCTAATTTACGTCACATCTCATCACACCTATTCACCTCACTTCTCATCACCTCTATTTACATCACATCCATCCATTCATTTATTCGCATCTATCTGATTTACATCACATCTCATCACATTTATTCACCTCACATCTCATCACCTTTATTCACATCACATCCATCCATTCATTCACATCTATCTGATTCACATCACATCTCATCACATCTATTCACCTCACATCTCATCACCTCTATTCACATCACATCCATCCATTCATTCACATCTATCTGATTCAAATCACATCTCATCACATTTATTCACCTCACATCTCATCACATTTCTTCACCTCACATCTCATCACCTCTATTCACATCACATCCATCCATTCATTTATTTACATCTATCTGAATTACATCACATCTCATCACATCCATCCATTCATTTATTTACATCTGTCTGAATTACATCACATCTCATCACATCTATTCACCTCACATTCTCATCACCTCTATTCACATCACATCCATCCATCCATTCATTCACATCTATCTGATTCACTTCACATCCATCCATCCATCCATTCATTCACATCACATCCATCCATCCATCCATTCATTCATTCACATCACATCCATCCATCCATTCATTCACATCTATCTGATTCACTTCACATCTCATCACATCTATTCACCTCACATCTCATCACCTCTATTCACATCACATCCATTCATATAATTTAAACATAGATTTCAAGAGAATTCTAAATTTGATATAAAAATTCTTTATGCATAAAAATCAACTTTAATGAGAATAACACTTTTGAAATAAAAAAAATCATTTATGCATCTTTCTATGCATAAAAATCAATTTTAATGAGAATAACACTTTTGAAATAAAAATAATTCCTTTATGCATCTTTCTATGCATAAAAAATCAATTTTGGTGAGAATAACACTTTTGAAATAAAAATAATTCCTTTATGCATCTTTCTATGCATAAAAATCAATTTTGATGAGAGTAAAACTTTTGAAATAAAAATAATTCCTTTATGCATCTTTCTATGCATAAAAATCAATTTTGATGAGAATGACTTTTTTGAAATAAAAAGAATTCCTTTATGCATCTTTCTATGCATAAAAATCAATTTTGATGAGAATAACACTTTTGAAATAAAAATAATTCCTTTATGCATCTTTCTATGCATAAAAATTAATTTTAATAATTAATATGAGTGATATCCATGCATATTCATAGATGAATATATAAATGGAGTAATTAAAATATTTCTTTTAGAATGCACAAACGGTGGGAATTACTCTTTTGGAATAACATAAAAACAAACTTTCTTTTCCACAAAATTCTAGAACATTTTGCCATAACCTCCTTTGTATGGCTGACCATTTCTCTTTTTTATCATTCTAATATCAACTTAAATTAACCCAATCTAGATGTATAGGACTCTAATCTACTCAATTTTCAGAAATCAAGAGAGTAAACAATAAAAAAGCTTAATTAATCTAATTGTTAATCATTCCAAGATAAAGAAGGGCTGGAATGTAAAGAAGAGAAGGGGGTGGCCTTTTCATCAAGGCATAGCATAAGAATTTACTTCAATCAATTATAAAAACAAGAAAATCAAGAAAACCATAGATTTAAAATTAAAAAGTAAGAAAATTTAGCTTACATGGAGTTGTAAGCTTTCCTTTAGCTTGAGGGATTGAGGGTTCTACTATTGTTTGAAGCAAGAGTGGCCACCAATTACTTTGGAGAGGATTAAGCCAAAAACAGTTGAATTATCAAGAAAATTCAATGTAAATGGCTCATTATTTATGAGTTTAAAACTCCTCCACTTACTTTTTGGATCTAGTTGAAACAGGAGAGAGGAGAGATGAAAATATCTCATTATTTATGAGTTTAAAACTCCTCCACACATGAGAAATAGGTGCCTCCTTCATGAGGGGAGATCCCCACACTGAGGTGTCAGAAATGCATCATTTCCTCTAAATATCTCTTAATTTTTAACTAATAAACCTTGTACTCATTCAACTCTTCATCTTATGTGAACATTTACGCATTTTTAGGGGTTTTTATTTTATTCTTAAATTTATCTCCTCCCTACATTTGGATTGATCTTATTGGCCCATAGGAACCTTATTTGGACCATAATCCAAAAATTTTTGAAAATCTAGACCCTTAGGCTTAGGTCCTTTTTACCTATTTTCAATTAATTCCAATTGCACATTGGAAAGTTCTTTTTGAATTTTTGTTTTAGGGGAAACCATTTTAGACACTAGGAGGATTTTTATATCCAAAAATATCTCAATTTTGAATTACCTCTCTCTAGACATTTTCTCTCTCTAGGCCAAAACAAGGTAAAATAGGATCTTTCTTTTATTTCAGAGAGGGGAATAATTATAAGATCCAAAGGGGAGGTTCTTACACCTGCACACCTCAAAATCTGGAGGGAGGAATCTTACAACTTAGGTCACCACGACCTCATTCCACAAGATAGTCAAAATGCTTCCCCAACATTATTGACATAAAACAATCTTTAAAAAAATAGGTTTCACATACAATTACAGTTCCAATAAAGTTCCCATCTTTCCTCATCATTACACATTCTTTCACATCATTCCTCATCATTCCTCATTGTCCCATATCATTTCTCATCATTCCATATCATTTCTCATTATCCTACATCCAATCACATCACTCCCACATCGATTTACATCCAATCACATCACTCCCACATCAACTAACATCCAATCACATCATCTCACATCAATTCACATCCAATCACATCATTCCCACATCAATTCACATCCAATCACATCATTCCCATATCAATCCACATCTATTCACATCTTTCCACATCAATCCACATCTATTCACATCATTCCCACATCATTCATATCTATTCACATCATTCCCACATCAATACACATCTAATCACATCACTCCCACATCAATCCACATCTATTCACATCATTCCCACATCATTCACATCTATTCACATCATTCCCACATCAATCCATATCTATTCACATCTTTTCACATAAATCCACATCTAATCACATCTTTCCACATAAATCCACATCTAATCACATCATTCTCACATCAATCCACATCTTATCACATCATTCCCACATCAATCCACATCTAATCACATCATTCCCACATCAATTCACATCTAATCACATCATTTCACATCCATTCACATCCATTCACATCATTTCACATCCATTCACATCATTTCACATCCATTCACATCTATTCATATCCATGCACATCATTTCACATCCATTCACACCATTTCACATCCATTCACATCCATTCTTATCTAAGTGATTTATATTTATAATCATTTCCATAATTCATCTAAAAAATTTGTGCATAACCTTCTTTATTTTTCAGGCAAATGAATAATGCTCAAAACTCCACTTTTAGCATAAAATTTACTGTGCATAAATTCATTCTCTAAAGATATAAAATTTTCCATAGTTTTCCACATTTTCTAAGAAATGATAATACTCAAAATTCCACTTTTGATATAAAAGTTATCTACGCATAACTTTTGATATAAAAGTTATCTACGCATAAATTTCATTTTCCAATGATTAAGATTTTAACATAACTTTTCCATATTTTCTATGAAATGAGAATGCTTAAAACTTCACTTTTAGCATAAAAATTAATTATGCATAAAATTTATTTTTTTAATAATAAAATTTTTGCCATAGTTTCCTCGCATTTTCTACGAAATTAGAATGCCCAAAAGTTCACTTTTAATATAAAATTTTGTTTATGAAAATCCTTCATTTTCTAATGATAAAATTATGCTATAGCTTCCCCGCATTTACTATGAAATGAGAATGGTTAAAATTACACTTTTAACATAAAAATTAGCTTGTGCATAAGCCTAAGCTTAAACATAAACATAAGCACCTTATTTATTTAAGAAAAGTACCCAGTATGACTTCCATATTATAAGAATGTTAGCCCAAGCTCTCTTTCACTTTAGAATGAATAAATATGAATTTTCCTAACATAAAACAAGCATAAATGAACTAATCCTCATTTTAATTAGCTTAAAAAAATCATATAAAAGCTTAATCTTTATCTCTAGCTTTTTAGGCCTAGAGATTTGGTTAAGAAAATAAGATTAGGACTAAGATCTATCCTTCCAAGAAGGATTAATCCAATAAAGGTGAGTATTACCAAAAGAGATATTTAAAAATTCAAACATTATTTTTAAGCTTAAAAGATTAGCATTAATCTATTTTTAACAACATAATCAATAAAAACATGGTTTCAAAAGAAAAACCCATAGATTAAATGCTTTCCAAGCATTAGAGGGGTTGGGAAGAAGATTACCATTTAGAAAAAATACCATTGTTTAGGCTTAGCCTTGGTTTTTGGCTTGATTCTTTGGGGAAATGTGAAGCCCTCTTAGAAGAAGCTTGGCCACCAAGTAAAAGAGGGTAATCTCCAAGAGAAGAAGAGGATTAATGAAGCTCCAAAGCTTCACAATAATAGAAATATAATAAACTAAAAATTACACTAGCACCAATATGAAAATACAAAGGAATGGGGGTCTATTTATAGGTGAGGGAGGCCACCAACCAAGTCCAACTAGAATCTAGAGGCTTCTTGCTCTAGTTTTATCCATTTTGGATAGGTTTAGACTAGTTTGGCTCACTTTTTTGATTTGGTTTGAAGGAGGAGAGAGTAGAGATGAAATATCTCACTTTGTTGAATAAAAAAATGCTCCTAGCAGTGCCTCCTTCATGAGCCCTTCTCCCCATTATGAGGTGTCAAAAATTTTATTGTTTTTCAAAATTTTTTTATTTTTTTTCTAATAAACCCTGTACTATTCAACTCTTCATCTTATGTGAGAATTTACTCATTTTTGGAGGATGTTCTTATATTTTTTGGCTTTTTCTCATCCCAACACTTGGGTTAACCTTATTGGCCCTTCTTGACACTCTTTGGACCTAATTTTATACCCCTAGGCCAAGATGTCCAATTCACATATTCAATTAATTTCTAATGCACATTGGAAATATATTTTTAAGATTTTGTTTCAGGGGATCTCTTTCTATTGAATGGGAGAAAATTCTTATCCAAAAATATTTCAAAATTGTATTATCTCTCTCTAGACCAAAATAGGGTAAAATAATATTTTCTTACATTTAGAATTAGGGGATGATTACAGAGACTGAAGGGGAGGCTCTTACACCTTTATATCTCAGAAGGCTGGAGGGAGGAATCTTACATTGCATGACTCAAGTGATGACTAGATTCATGATATTATGTAACCTGCACCAAGTACATGATTTTTATAGGCAAGTAGCCTTATCTTTTGACTCAATCAAATCAAGGACTAAGTCTCCCTAAGGAAAATTCCTACACACTTGCACACACACTTGCACAATATCAAATTCAATCCTAAAAAATTGTTCACACACACACACACACACACACACACACACACTCATAAGGAGTGTTCACACGTAGTTATACACTAAGGCTACATATTTGCCTTTTGACATTGGAGCCCATACAATGATAAAAACCAAGAGAACATGTGTTGTCTCCAACAAAGAGGCCCAAAGCTTTGTGGAAGGCCTCAACTTTTCACATGATAAGGCTTTAGTGAAAAGGTCTACCACATCATCATGTGTACTATAATGATGGACCTCCCCTAAACTTACTCCCATCACAGATGAGGAGAGTAATTAGTTCTTGAAACTAGGAAAGTTCTCTCGAACTCTAGTTGTGGAGATCTGAAACTAGATATTCTTTGCCAAGATTATTCAAGGTCACGAACACCATATCATCATCGTCTCTACTAGTTGTTTAATCCAACTAAAACAAGGGCATTTACAAGATCTTTAACCTTTATCGAGTATTCAATTATACTCAGCTTCCCTCTGGACATATTATGTAGATCCTACGTTAGCTCATCTTCTAAGCTTGGATGTTTATATTGTACATCCTTCACCAAGGTGTCCCAAGCCCCCTTAGGCATTTTTGCATCCTATATATGTATAATGAAAATTATCTATCACATTGAAAGACAACCAAATAAGAACTTTTCTACCTCTTTCATGCCATTCTTTATATGCACGCACTTGTTGTGGGGTTAAATTTTCATCAGCAATCCCTGGCTCCTTTTCATCACCAGTGAAATGAACTCCCAATATCCTTTTCCCACCCATAAGGAAATTGTCATCACCAGTTAATTGAACTCCCAATGAATTTTCATCTCACCAGTGAAATGAACTCCCAATATCCTTTTCCCACCCATAAGGAAATTGTGGGGTTGAATTTTCATCCTCCAGCAAAATAAACTCCTAATATCCTTTTCCCACCCATAAGGAAATTGGTCATCCTGAATTTCCATGCTTGGAAATTATTCTAGTCAAGATTTTTTCTCACAATCTATGACAAGCTATCAAACATCTTTACTTATAGCTAAGCACTTTCAACAACTTCTTCACTTATAATAACCTATAAACTCTGATAGCTACTACATGTGGTACTGCAAACTTATTATAATGCCACTATATGTGAACCACATATATCCAAGCTAATACCAACAACACTTAGGATATATGCACAAATTGTCTGCACACTAAATTTGTATTGCTACTTTTTAAAAAGCAGTGTTCAGGAAAAAATTGTCTTGAAATAGCCCTTTTCCACATTTCCCCATCATGGATACCTTAGCCTTTCAGCCACCATAGCCTAGGTAATGTGCAACCCTAGTAGGAGCTCATACCTTTAGTAGGTACCAATGAACCATCAGGACATGCTTCATCAACACTGGCCAACTGGTCCTTATAATCCTTGATTTTTGTAAAGAAATTATCCATGGAGTCTCCCTCATTCATTGGTCTGACGCTAACTACTTGCATAGATAAGCAACATGTGCTTCATTACATACCTGGTACAATGATGCAAGTGCATCCCAAGAATTTTTAACAGTTCTACATAATCAAATGTGAGGAATGATACTCCCCGTGATCGACAAAGCAAGCCTTACAATGTCCAAAAGAGGCCTGTAACATGCCTAAAATGCCCAAAAATGTGAAAAATGTAGTTAACAAAGTTAATTTCACACAATGTGGTCTTCTTCCTTCACTTAAGAGGATGCCTCAATCTGAGATAGTGATTTCCATGTCTACATGTATCTCTAACATCTACCAAAGTTGTTGCTCAAAAATCAAACAGGAAAAGAGATACCCTTACTCGTGTATCACTTCCTTTCTTACCTTATTCTTACCTCATCTCTCACACAAACTGGAGCTATGATGCCATTGAGTTTCTTGCAAGAAAACACATACACATAAAGAGAGATATTAATGTCTAAATTTTCTTCTATCTTCTTCTCTCAATATAGTATATCATAAAGATAAAACTACATACTATAAGCAAAAGTACTCTCCTACTAAAACATACAAGGTTGGGCCATAGTGTGAACCAAACTATATGATATGGCGATATAACTATGCCATACTCTTGTATTCCAAATGTGGTGTTACACAGCATGTCATCCCCACTGGTGGCAACATATCAACCATAATCTCGCCAAAATTGTTCCACTAGCATAAGTACGAAAGCTATCACCCAAGTAGGTCATTTCGCATCTCAAAGACCTCATCTTGGTCACCAAGTGTGGGGACCTGAGGAGGGGTTTGGGTCATGGCCCCTCTACTCCTCACCAAAATCTAGGGTCACCATCCCACACACAGAGACGAGCCCTTAGGATCACTATCCCCACACACAGAGATGAGCCCTTAGGATCACTATCCCCACACACGAAGATTAGTACCCTTCACTCAGTAAAAAAGAAGCCATCCCTAATCTAAATCCAATTTCATTTATGTAATCAAACAATGAAATACAATTATAAACACAAAACCTTTTATTCTTCCCACATTTTAGATTTTAAATGTGGCTTTCTTGCTAGGATAAAGTCTCTAGTAAAATATCCAACTGGGGGCTCATTATTATTTCCTTGGGTTCCTTTTCAAGACATGCATATCCCCTATTAAGACTTCCCTAGTAATATTCTTTATTTTTATAGTCTTACATGGATCTAATCCCACATGTCTATGTCTCGAAACTAGATGCTCATGCCAAGGTTTGCGTTCCTTAAGATTATCTAATATCATAGTTTTAAATCACAAACAAATTGGTTTGCTTTTGGGGGTCATTCCCATATATAATATTCTTTTCTTAAGAAATTACTTACAACAACATTAGCTTAATTTTCCATACTACTCATTTATGAAACCAATACTTTAAACTATGATGGTCATCATAAGCAATAAGACTCTTCTAATTCCTAAATCAAAGTAGATAAGGCACATCTCATAACATTTGAAGGCACATCTCATAACATTTGAAGGCCTAAATTTCTAGCTTTCGAAGCAATGAATTTTTAGCTTTAAATAAAAGCCATTCTTTTTTTAAAGTAATTGATTCAAAAATATTAATAAAATAATCTCTGCAAGTACTAGTTCTTGAATGTTCTTTGAATGATCTAAACTACTTCTTATCTTACAAATCTAAGTATTCCATGCATCATATGTATGTATATCTAAATACCTACATGCATAAGCATCTTGGAAGGCAAACAAGACTACTAGAAATTTCTATCAACAAACATTTATGATCTTTGAAATATACCTAGGTTTCAAAATAAACCTACACATAAAAAATTAGCTACATGTATGTAAATCATATTTCCAAACCCTTCATTCACTCACTCTTTCTCTCTCTTTATACATATTACATTGGAAAATCATAGAGTGATTAATTCTCTGTGCCCTTGTAGATAATCTCCATAGCTTAACTCACACTTATAGATGGCTAGAGAATCTTCATGGGTATTTCACATGTACATCCTAAATTCAGAGACTCAAACAATTTAGATTACTACACTTCAAGCTATATGCAAGACAAGATATAGCTACCATGACAAGACCTAAGCCAAACTTTCAATTTCTAATAGAAATCCATTTTTCTTGAATATGAAGCATTCATTAGTCTAAATTCTATATGCATAAAAGGGAAAATACATCATGTCCTTCATTAGGCTTGAAAGAAATATATATTATGCATGTAACAAACCCTTAACAATTGTCATGTAACAAGATTACAAAAGATATTGCATACTCCACACTCTAGACTTCTCTAAATCTCATGTATGAACCATTTTAAAACATATTTTTATATTCTAAACCATCATGCATTGAGGAATTAAAGAAAAATTAAACTTCAAGCTTCACTAGGATAAGAGATAGAGAAATACCTTGAGGGAATTTTGATAACTAGGGTCGAAGCTTAAGGAGAAGAAGACCTTGCCTTGAGAATGATGTAAAAGCTATCCACCACTTCAAACTCCCACCAATTAAGCCTTGAAAATATTCAAAGCGCTCTAATTTTGATGCAGTTGACTCACCAAAGGCTATTAGAATGAGATACCCTCTCAATTGCCATAATTTGGAGAGTAATGGGTTAACTAATCCAAGTAATTTGAAGAGGCAAAAATTATAATTTTTCTATAGAACTAGGGGGTGCTTATGGAGCCTTATATTAACTCAAAATCAAGCATAAACACCAAGAAAGTTTCTCTTATATGAGGTAATCCATCAAGCATAGGAGGTGCTTGTTGGTAGCCTTTAATGGAAAGCTTACAAGAGGACAAAATTGTGGTTTTATAATAGAGATTCGGGCTGAGAATAAACCATTCATTTCACCATATGAGAGGCTTAATTGCATAGAGTAATTAGCTAATACTATAAGCACTTGATTGGGCAAGCGATGGGGCCATAGAGTAATTAGCTAATACTATAAGCACTTGATTGGGCAAGCGATGGGGCCATACCTCAACCCCTAAAAAATATAATAAAAGAGATTTGAGTAGAAAGGAGATCACCATAGAGCTCTATTTTGCAGAAAACTGTATCTTAGTAAATTGGTCATAATTGGACCTAGAAATATCGGATTTCCAAAATTTTTAATTCAAATTAAAGCTTGAAGGCATATTTGATATTCTTTACTCAAAACCTAGTTCAGTTTGGTAGTAGTGTGTAAAATGCGATAAACTATGGGAAGGTATAAAGTTTAGATATTTTGCATGAAAAATGAGGAAAAAAATATCCATGCTTTTTTCCCAAATCCCCTACTACTCTAAGCTTTGGCCCATACATGGTAACTATGAGAAGCATTTAACCAAAATAGCAATATCATGGCCCATACATGGTAACTATGAGAAGCATTTAACCAAAATTGCAATATCATGGGCATGAGATGGGATGGCTTCATTCAATTAGCATGGAGAGAGTCAAATGGGATCTAGAAGGGGGCCAAGTATCCATAGGCTAGATGAGATACCAAAAATAATATTATATCACTTTTATGATTTTTGATCATTTTCTATATATTGCAACATTAGAAAATATTAACCCAATTGAATTTTACAAGTTTCACATTTCATTGTTTATTTTTCAAGGGTTAGCTCAATGTTACAAATGAACCTAAGGGTTTGAGTTACAAAACAACTCCTGGGTAGGGGCCATCATGGACTCTAGGCACGGGAGTGGTCATAGATTTTTTTTAAAATCCCACATAATAGCCTGGATAAATCTAACATTTTGAAATCTCAAAGTTAGCTATTTATTTCAAATCTTGATTTAGAAGAAGACTTTGGCAAACCATGTATATGCCAGTTAACTCACAACTCACTAATTGGCTTGTATCTATACATAAGCTTGTATACACACACATAAAAGGATTTCCAAATACCTAAGATCACTTGAAAAAATCAACACACATATACATTGGTCTAAATTAACAAGAAGAGAATTTAGCAATGGCCAAGAGTCAGCTCAGGTTCCAAACGATCAGGTTCTTCCCAGAGAATCTAGATCAAACAACACACTAACAAGGTCCTATAGTGATAATTTGGGATAGTTTCTAATTTGATATTCTCTTTGATAGTTTTAATTTAAATAATCTCAAATAAATTTGTGAGTATAAGAGCAAGATGGTAAGAATCACCTTACATACTCCCCCACTATAGTGATAATTTGGGATAGTTTCTAATTTGATATTCTCTTTGATAGTTTTAATTTAAATAATCTCAAATAAATTTGTGAGTATAAGAGCAAGATGGTAAGGATGACCTTACATACTTCCCCACTAAAAAATCAAGTTGCCCTCAACTCAATTTCTTTTGTGAGCTATCCTCACCTCGAAAGAGGGACAATTTTGATAGATCTCATCAATAAGACATTCCTAATTAGCATCTTCTTTTTGAATTAAAGCTTCATGGATGACTCTTTTCATTAATGGTCTTTCTCAAATATCCAAAATCTTTTCAGGTTTAGTGGAAAGTTTTGCTTACTTTTCAAGTACAATAAGTTCATCATCTAGAATAGGTTACTCATCAAGAACATATTTTTTTAGTAAACTGACATGAAACACATTAATAATCTTGAGTTGAGGAGGTAGAAGTAATTTAAAGGCTTGTTCCCCAATTTTTTTGGTTATAGCTTAGGGTCCACAATATCTATTTGCTAATTTTTTTGAATTTTCCTGATGCTAAAGAACTTCTCTTGGTCAAATTCTTAGAAATAATGTGTCTCTCCTTCTTCAAAGGTTTAAATAGATCTCTTTAAGTTAGCATAGTTCTTTTATCAATCTTGGGCCATCTTTAAATTTTGCTAAATGGCCTTCACCTATGTTTCCATTTCCTCTAACATCATTCTTGTAGCTTTAACTTTGATCAATGGGTTAGACCAAGTCAATGTTGTAATACATTCTTATCCATACAAAGCTTTGAATGGTGACATTCCTAAAGAGAATGCGAGGGAGGGAGAGCATCAGTTCCTTGCAACAAGCAGGTGCACACACACACACACACACACGAGAGTGCAAGACACAAGAGAGAGATAGATGGCCGAGTTTTTTTCTATCTTCTTCTTTTCTCTACAACTAAATAACTAAAGAATAAGAGTAGACACATAAAGGAAAAGTAATCTCCTATAACAACATACAAAATGGTTAGTTTATAGTGTGAACCCAACTATATGAGTTAGCACTATAACTATGCCATTATTCTAGTACTTCAAAGTGACTATCACATAGCCTGCCATCCATTGGCGGCATATAATGGCATAAGTGTGAAAGCTATCACCCAAGTGGGTCATCAATGTCCGTCATAGCACTAGTTGAGCTCGATATCTCAACACTCCACCTAAAGCTCAACTCCACACACTGCACTCCAAGTAAGATCCTAAACCTGTGGAGTTTCTCTATGGCCAATGCCTTCATGAAGATGTTAGCCACCTAATCCTCTATGCTGACATATACTAGATCTACATGACCTTGCTAGACCCTTTTCCCTCACAAAGTGATAGTGCACCTCAATGTGCTTGATTCTAGAATGGTATACTAGATTACTGGGCCAATTTTATGCTACTTATGTTTCACAATAAATGACAACTCCCCTATCCATAGGCTCGTTCCCCATATCACCAAGTAGCTTCTAAAATCAAGTTACCTCACAAGCTGCTATAGGCAACACCCCTGTACTCTGCCTCTGTACTCAACAAGGAAGCTATTGGCTGCTTCTTACTACTCCAACTCATAGTAGCACTCCCAAATGAGAACATAAAACCACTGGTAGATCCCCTATCTAGAACACTACTAGCCCAATCAGCATCTGTGTACCCATGTAATTGTATCTCTATACTAGCCTCATAGAAAAGTCCATAACCAACTCTAAACTTTATGTGCCTGAGAATCCATCTAGCTACATCCAAGTGTAGCTTCCTAGGGGCCTATGCAAATTGACTCACAAGTCCAATAGCATAGCTCAAGTGTGGCCTAGTAATGGTCATGTAGATCAAGCTACCCACTTTGTGCCTATACATAGTGGGGTCCTCCAAAAGTTCACCTATATCTGCCAAAAGCTTTGTGTTCTGCTCCAATGGAACTGAAATAGACTTACAACCTATCATACCATACTTGGACAGCATGTCCAAGCCATACTACCTCTGTAATAACAAAATGCCATAAGGTGATCTCGCCACCTCTATACCCAAAAAATTTCACATAAAGTGAAAAATCTACATTAGATATTTGAAAGCCAATGGTAACAAGATACTCCCCAAACTTGTTTCACCATGCTTTGGGTGCCTGCTTCAAGTCATACAAGGCTTTGCATAACCTACACATAAAATCGAGGTGTGCATCACTCTTATAACTTGGTGGCTACACATCATGCATACTTCTTCTTATAAATCACCATGCAAGAAGGCATTCTTTACATCCATCTGATGTAAAGTCCAACCCTCTACAGCCATAGTAATGAGACAGCTCTCACCATTGCCATTCTTGCAACTGAGCTGAATGTCTCTTCATAATCAATGCCATAAGTCTACGCATAGCCTTTGGCACCAATCTTAGCTTATACTTGCTCACTGAACCATTAGCATTGTGTCTACATTTTTCTTATGTGATACATGTGTACCTACATCTATCCTCAACCTGCTTGACCATGGGCCAACATTGGATCCACTACCAGAGGACTCTCCAAGTCCACTGAGCACCTGTGATTGCTTCTCTACATGTGATGCAGCATCAACACTTCTTACATCTACATCTTTTGTTGCCTTCTCTGTTGGGGCATACCAGCTACTCATCTCGTCAAAGATAACATCTCTACTTACTCGTATCTCATGAGTGGTAGGGTTATAACATCTATAACCTTTCTTCTCCATAGCATAACCAATAAAGATGCATTTCTTTGCCTTTAGATCCTAACAGTAGCAAATAACCAAAATAGTAACTAGTGGTAGAGATAAAATCAACACAAAGTTCATGATAGTATTTATAGCAGGCCTTAAGCAAATGTAGCTTGATTATTAGGCTTATAAGCTAGTATATATACACTATAGAAGGCCTAAAGAAAATGTAGCTTGATTATTAGGCTTATAAGCTAGTATATACACTATAGAGTGTGCTTATAGAGTGTGCCTATAGCTAAAAACAAGAAGAGGTGAGCTCTAGCATTAAGCAATAGTAGAAAATGAGCTGGTCTCATCTCCTTGAGAATCAGCACAACTTTGTCTTATGATTTTGTGTGAAAACAAAAAGTTGGCAGCAGTGTTTGGACCACATGTACATGATAGAAACTACCTTGTTGAAGTCCTATATAAGTGTTGGAGAGAATAAGGAGTGGAAAATAGTGACAAACAAGCAGTTTTAAAGTTTATAGCCCATGTCAGTCAAAATAGAGTGCATTCCTCAACTACATTGAGATTTGGAATGTGAATGGATGTGAGTATCAAGTATAATCATCATGGCATGTATTTGATCACTTGGTTGAAGGCTTTAATATCTAATTGTTGAGCAAAGAAGTAGAGCATGGACTATTATAATTGTGTATAAAACAATGAGTTGTCTTTGGAAAATTAAAGCAAGCTTTGAGCTCATATATGTATATGAGAGCATGTATGATGCAAATACAAGTACTCGGCCATGTTTTGATGTGGAGGATGTATTCCATTCGTGTATGAGGTTGAGTTAGTGAATGTACATTGGGCATTGTCCTTGACACGTGTTATATGTGCATGTGGTGAGCGGTGTGCATTGTACTTCATTACATTAAGTTTATTTGTGGTGTGCCTTACTGAAGCATTATGTTTTTTCAAGATGAGTGATGGTCTAGATAAACTTATTGGTGAAAAGATTAATAGAAACAACTTACAGAGTTGGAAGTATCACATAACTTCTTTAAAGGAAAATGGGCTTTGGAATTTGGTGAAGGTGATGAGACAAAGCCAAGGGTTCCCATAGTTAATGCAAGCTTCACTAGGATAAGAGATAGAGAAATACCTTGAGGGAATTTTGATAACTAGGGTCGAAGCTTAAGGAGAAGAAGACCTTGCCTTGAGAATGATGTAAAAGCTATCCACCACTTCAAATTCCCACCAATTAAGCCTTGAAAATATTCAAAGCGCTCTAATTTTGATGCAGTTGACTCACCAAAGGCTATTAGAATGTGTGCGCTTTTGCCGCACAGGTCGTAGTTGGGGACTTGCCAGACACCGTATGCGAGCCACGAATGGCTACAAGCATACAACCAGGGAAGGGAGCTCAAACAGAATGCCAAAGGGTGTGTCACTCACTGCTCAACCGCCGCCTTGAAGGATTCCCGTGTCGCAGCCGCCGTGAAGGAGGAGCCGCCGTCGCCGCTCTACTGCCTCACCGCCGCCGCCGTGCCGCTACACAGTGCGCTCGATTGCTCTCTCACGCTCTCTCTCTCTCTCTCACACACACACGCAGGAGAAGGAAACCAAAGAGATAAGGCAAGAGCACTCTTCTATTCACAACACATGAGAATGAGGATTTTAGGGTTACATTTGACTCTTATAGGTGACTTGGCCGTTCACACTTGGGCGCCCATACATGGCCGGCCAATTGAACCCTTATCCTACTGATATTCAAGGTGCGCCTCTCATCGGCGATCACCCAATCCCTTCATCCTTAACATATGGTGCCGACAAGCCCGGCCCATGACTCAGAATATTTAAATTAATGACGTAAAACATAGTGCGTCCGCCATGGGTTAACATGCCCCCCTTCCTGATGTAGATTCCGTCCTCGGAAGCTATGGTATGGTAAGCTCGAGAGGGTTGTTGTGGTAGACCGTCTGCAAAATAGGGAAGTAGAGTGAAAGTATGCTAGAATTCAAAAGATATAAAGTGTAGAAATTCAAGCATGCTAGACCACAATGGTGGATGATGAGAACTTAGTTTAAGGGTCACATGAATGAGCTAGTGTAGTAAATTAACAGGAGTTTAAAATTATTGAAAGTAAATCAAGAGTTAGCAAGGTGTCAAAGGTTAATCAAGGTTTATAACTGGCCTAAGTCAAGGAAAAGAACCAAGCTTAATAAATAAACAGATGACCACACTGTGTCTACTCTAAGAACAAGTTTATACCACGAGCCTAGGGACACAAGAAACATTAGAGTTACAGGAGTCTTTTGCCTTTATTTCTTCACGCACGTGACAATTTTTATACACAATGGCGACCTTCCTAAGGCAAAACTAACATCGATCCTGGTACCATGTTTAACACAAGGCATTATCCAGGAATCTATTAGCTCACTTTAGGCAAGGCTACCCCCTACCAACCAAGGTATCGGTCTGGAGTAGAATACTCCTCGCCTACCAAGTATCAATAAGGCGATAGGCCAACATTAAAGCACATCATAGACTTGTATTGCCATTTATTGTAGGCTTGTTTTTTTTTTTTAATAAAGTTTCTTTTGATCTTCGCTCCTGAACTAAAATGTGTTCTTACATCCTTTCGACAAGGGGTAAAAGCTATGTCCTAGAGGTCAACACACACACAGCCAGGTGTTTAAACATTAAGATGGTTTGACCTTAGACCTAAGACAATCGTATTCCAAGGTTAACTAAAGACGTCATGCTGCCTAGGAATATTTCCAATAAAGTTAAGCTCATTAATGATTTACACTAGCATGCAAGCAACTTCAAAAACTAAGTAGTACATTGACAATTTCCATGTGGTCATGCCTTATAGTTTATGAAATTAATTGAATAGTAAAAATGAAAGAGAGTGGGTATGGAAGAATTACACCTGTTATTGGAGATCTCCTTGATTTGACGAGACAGCTTGTAATTTGATGTAGATATATTTTGATGAACGTTGCGGCAGTCTCAGGACTTGAAAGCGAACCCACCTCAAACCTTTTAACCTGTACAATCAACTAACAAGCACTATACCTCGAGAGGCACATCAGTGTGGAAAATTTCAAGACTCATTTAAGGAATCTAAACTAGAAAAAACTTGAAAACACTAACCTACCTACCAGTCACCACACTACTACTGAGGATACGGTAAGAGGATGTTGTAGAGTCCTGGCTCTAGCCCTAAGGCTAAGCCTCTATCCGCATCATCCAAATAAATAAAATCAACCTCAGTAGTGCCATGAGTTTCATCCGTCCATTCATCATTGTCAGATATTTCCTTTTCATTTTCCCATCCACATAGACTCATCAAGAATGTAACCATGCGAGGATAGTCATCTTGTGGAAAAGGAAAGCATTGGGCTATCGGGGATATGTCCTCTACGGAGTAGGGGTCAGTCATGGTCAATATGCGAATTAGCCATTCTAATTCCTCAACATTTTTCTCATTGGCTAGTACATCTATATGATCCCATTCAGTTTCAATTACAGGATAGTACATGTGGAATATTTGAGAAAGGTACAGATGATACCTCTCACCAAAGGTAGGAGTGGATGAAGTGTATGATGATCGTGCATCTGCCATATCTGCAAACACAGATATAGCATCAGTAGGTTTATGACAGGACAATCTAGTTCTTGATTGTATACGGATATTTCTCTTGTTTTTGTGCTCTTGCTCTTTTTACTATTTTTGTTTTTCTCTTTTCTTTTCTATGTATGAAGCTATATATATACATCCCCTTGAATTTGGCAATTACATGGTCAGGGGAGAAGGTTAAGGAGGAAGCAATAGAATTTCGAGTGTGAGTACATGCTCCCCCTTTCCTTGGGTAGATCATATTATTTGCAATGATGTTGCAGCCTCTTGGAACCAATTTGTCCAGCGGGTCATAGGTTGTGATGTAGGCAGATAGCTTTTTATGACCCTTGTGGCTACATCCAATTGCAGAGATGGTAGTGTACGCTCCCATTGACGAATGGGGAAATGGTTTCTGACGATACTATTACAAGGGGAGACGTAGAGTCATTTTGTTGGGTGTTGACAAAAGTAGGTGTAGAGCATGTAGAAACTTCTATATGAGTGTGTGCCTGGCATGAGGAGCTAGAAGCTTCATGTGGCTCCCCCCTTCCTGAGCTAGGTGGTAATGATCGATATCGTTTGGGAATCCAAACTAACTCTGGAAGAAGTGGTGTGGAGCGCTCTGTTACCTTTTCCTTACCACGATCTTGAATTATCGTTGGGGTGGCAACAATTGGTTTGCAAGGTTTTACAGGTGATGTAGAGGGATTCAGCTTATGTTTAGGGACCCAAATCTGGTCATTTCCCTCGTAGTACCCTTAGGCTACTAATAATTTTTTAGGGATCCATCGCGATGTTACATTGCCCTTTCTCGGGTGGGTAGCTGCTTTCCTTTTACGAGGCTTCTTGGTGGCTGAACGAGATTGAGCAGGGGAAGTAGCTGTTAACGAAGCTTTGGAGACCCATTTATATGTACTCTTTGGCAGAGTAAGCGAAGCTTTAGGGACCACCTTGCCTGTTTCCACTCTTGGCGTTGAAGCGTTAGAGGGGTGGCCAACAATCGAAGATGGTTTTGCCACTGGACTTTGTGATTTTTTGTTATCTAATATTTGAGTGGATGACTTAGGTGCGGGATTTTGAGCGGTTAGACCTAGTGTTGGTTCTTGCGTTGTGACTTGTCTGGTTGCCCAATCGATATTGTACTTGGTGGCCATCATCCATTTGCGCCCTAAGATTACAGTCCCTTCCATGGTACCAGCAGGCATAGCCAAAAAGCTTTGAATTATGGTTCCCTTGTCATAAGCAACCGGAGTGTGCAGAATTCCTAAGACAGGGGTTTTCTTCTTGTTGATTCCTTGAACTTGGATAGAACTCTTGGTTAAAGGTGGTTTTCCCAGTTGACACCACACGCCATATGATAATAAATTGTGTTGAGCTCCTGTATCCAATAATGCATTATACAGCACCTCCCCGTAAGGACTCTGTAACTCAATTGGGTACCTTAGAGGTGGGTCAGATTCCAGTGCATCCTCTTCTGCTTCCTCGAAAAATACTTGCGTAATTCCCAAGTTGGCTTCTCGTTGTCTCCTAGCATGCTGTTGACGTTCTTTGGCTTCGACTCTTGCTTGTATCTTTTTAAGCTCAGCCTGTTCTTTAGCTGCCTTCTTTTGATGGATTGCATGTAACTCCTCTTGGCTTAGGGGGTCATAGTATCTTTTGAATTTACTCCCATTAAGGAATCCAATGGTTTCAACTCCGTCGAGAGTCTCCACTCTGATGGTACCTTGCGGGGTAATTTCACATACTCTATACGGTCCCTTACCAGCATATTTGAGCTTCTTCTTTTCGTTTTGCACTCCATACATCAGGACTTTATCCCCAACCTTGATGTCCTTGTCCTTTAGATGGCGATCAAACCATTTTTTCCTTCTATCCTTCTCCACAAGGACATTGTATACAGCCAATTGTCTTTCTTCGTTTAGCCGCTCAAGGATATATAGACGCTCTACTAAGGGATTACCATCCCAACCCTCTTGAGTAGCAACACGAAGACTAGGAATGACAAATTCCCACGGCATGACTGTTTCTTGGCCATATACCATTTTGAATGGTGTGCAATTAATAGCCACTTTGTACGCAGTACGATAGGCCCATAAAGCTGTCGTGAGCTTTAGATCCCAATCCGTGTGATGAGCTTCAACTGTCTTTGTCAAAACAGAGATTAATGTCTTGTTTGTACTCTCGGCTTGGCCATTCGCTTGCGGATAATAAGGAGTAGATTTATGATGGGATATCATGAAATTTGCTGTGAGCTCCTTAATCACTTCATTTATAAAATGCGTACCATTGTTGCTCACAAGTTCAAAAGGACAACCGAAGCGTGTGATTATATTTTCAAAGAGGAACTTGGCTGTTGTCCTCGCATTTGCCTTACGTGTCGCTTTCGCTTCAGCCCATTTGGTTATATAGTCAGTGGCTACAATAATATAGCGAGATTGTGTGTTTCGGGCCGCTGGGCTTTAGACTCCTCACCCGGATCTGCTAAGTCTATCTCCTTAACTACCGCAGGGCCATCGTAGACACCGCTACTCCCATTGGTAGGCGTTCGTTGGGCTTTTGTGTAGACTACTTTACGTTCCCCTGTGGTGAATGATTTGAAATGCTCGGGTGTGGGGTGTAAGTCTACTGGTTCTTGTTGTGCTAGACTTTTTTCTTTCAATTCCGCTTCCTTTTGTTGTTGAGCCAACTCTTGGTTTTGCCGCCTTCTTGCAGTACGACTTAGTTTCGGCTTCTCTTCGATTTCTAATTGGGCGACGTCATGAGGTTGCGGAATACACCACATGACACTTTGGAGGTATTGTCCCCAATTATCCGCTATCTTCCGATGAGCATCAATGGCTCCTACATAACTAAGCCATTCTGTAGTAGATCTTTCCTTGTTTATTGCAGTGCGTACATTAGCTCGATAGCGTTGGCGCTTATGTCTTGTTTTCTTCTTACCAAGTTTTTGATTTTTGTTTCTATCAGATTCAGACTCACTTGGTCGATCTTCACTTGTGTCCACCTCACTTTCGGATGAACTGCAGGAGGTCACTGTCCTAGGCCTTGAGCACCTTGCTTCCACATTTGGGTGAATATTTGATTCATTTTCCCCATCAGGCTCAGGGTCAATTTCTTCTTGAGATTCATACTTAGAATTACATTGGTCAGAGTCTTCGCTACTTTCAGTGTCGGTGGAATTTGCCACTTTCTCGCAATCAGCAGGGGTCAAGTGCATAACACTTATCATGTTTATTGGCACTAACGGTGGCATATCTTGCCCCTCAGGTGTTACCCAACTTGTGCCTCTATTTCCCCATGTGTCTATGGTTGCCGCTAGGTGTACCCAATCCACGTTATCTGACTCAGTCATACCCGGTAGGACATCCATATAAGGAGAATCTTTCCCATCATCAGTCTCTTTTTTGCATGTATAGCAATATCTTAATGGGGCAGAGTGAATAGTGGTATCCGATCGATTATCAATGATAACCTTGCTTCCTAAAGGATGCGCACGACCATTCTCAAGATCAACTCAAATGACAAAGTCCTGGAATTGTAGATAGACATGGTTTTTCGACCAGTCATGCACCATTTGTGCTTCCCTCATGAAAGGACGTCCTAAGATCATTTGATATGACATAGGATGCTTGGAGAAATCCATTACAATGAAGGTATGTTTTACCTTGTATCCCAGGACCTTGATCTTAAGATCCCTTAACATTCCAATAGGTTTAGCTATGGTTCCGTTTGCCATCTTAATCACTATGTTTGTGACTTCGAGGTGAGGCCTTCCCATAGATTCCCAACAGTTTTTAGTCACAATGCTCACTCCAGAACCACCATCAAGGATTCCCTTTAGAGTTAATCCCTTGGTAGTAATGGGGAGGGTGGCATTAGATTCGTCACCTTCAAAGTACTGTCCCAACTTGTTCACAGGTATTTCCACGACCGAATCTTCATCAAAGTTGGGTTGTAGATCCCAATGTTCCCCTTCATCTTGAAGCGTGTCGGGTCTATCCATATTTGCAAATTGTGGTAACCCCACCTTTAGTTCTCCATTGAGAAATGCCCGAAGAGCTAAGAATAGCTCAGGATCTCCGTATAATTTGGATATGATCATGGTTCTGATCTCAGAGGACATGAAATCCATTAGCTTGGACACATTCAGCGGTACTTTTCGAGACATCGCCCCTTGACTAGGGACTGGTGAAGATGGAATCACTTCCTCTTCTATGGGGTCAGGCATTCCCTCACTAAACATTCTTTCTAGCAAGAAGGGTGTTTGCCCACTTCCGGATGTCCTATCCTCACTTTCTTCCCGAATGATACTAGGTATAGCTAACGGTTTATGGTTCCGGTGAGGCTGAACTTGCGTAGGAAACACTGTGTCAGGAATTTCGATTTTTCTCGGGTTTGGCTCCAGTTCTCTTTGTGTTTCTTCCACCAAACCCCTTAAGTGTTGCACTTGTTCAATCTCCTCAACTGGGTTTGGGTAAGTTCCAATCTTTTTCTTGAGGGTTTTTGGCCCACGTGGCTTGTCTTGGGGAGTCTCAGTCAGTTTGGGTGGTCGAGAGGGCATTAACTGACTTGGTTGTGGGACCGAGGAAGTTTCCTTCTGTTTTCCCTTATTTATGTACTCGCTTGATTCTCCTTCATTGAGCTCCCGAGTGGGTTCCTCCTTTAAGGTAGTGGCTTTGGTCCCCATGGTTTCTATTGAATCAGAATCATCTTCAGGATCATTCATATACACGGGGTCGTCTCCTGTCCCTATGTTAGTCTTTGAACTGGGCTTGGAGCTCGTGGCATTAAGCGATCTCTTTCGTCGTGTTTTCTTTTTCTTTGCTTGAGCGATTGATGCAGTATCCCTCTCTTCAAGAATGTAGTTTTGATTTTGAAGCATTGACCGTGTAACTACATTCGCGGGTACAACGGGTGTGGTTCTTCGTGCTTGGTTGGTGACCTCAACCAAATTCAATGGCGTAATCTTGGGTGCATTAGGATTATGTGGACATTGAGCGATCAAATGATCTATGCCACAACGATTACATGTAAGTACCGGCATTCCCGATGTGTTCCCTTGATTTGGTTGCATCTGAGTAGCAATCTTTTGTAACCTATTAGGGCACTCCGCTACACGATGCGGTCCACCACACTCGTAACATTGAAGAGGTGGTCTCCTCGCCATGGTATTAAGATTTTGCCCTCTTGTGGCAAGAGCAGCCGCTTGATATACAGGCTTGACTTGCCCGAAATGATCCTCCATGTAGTACTGGGGAATCATTTCAAACGTATCAATCCCGTATGGAGCAGTAGGGTCTATCTCCTCTTCATAATCTCCACATGCACTATGTGACTCACAACCCATCTGGTTTATTGGGGTAATCCTTGGATGTGGAGGTTGTGGTCCTAGCACTGGCGGTGGTAACGGCACAGACTGGACTACATTCGGATTCCTTGGAACTATGTGCTGTGACGGTTGCTCGATAGGTTGTGCAGGCATTAGCACGGGTACTTGAGGTGTGTTTGACCAAGCTAGTGGTTCCTGGTTTGCCAACATTCGCTTAAGTGTTAGGCAATCTTTAGATTGATGGCCATACTTACCACATGCATTGCAATTCCCATTGAATTTGACTCTAAATGTGGGGCATTCACTCGTGCTATGTGGTCCTAAGCACACCAAACACCATTGTTGCTCTCTTCTTGGGTACATATGGCTATTCTGAGGAGCTCGATTACCCCTAAAGTATTCTTGGAGAGCCTTAGTAAGGTCGGTCACAGACATTTCAGATATCTTGGGCTCCTTGGCAAATTGGTTTTACCGTCATTGGCTCGTGCCCAGATACTTGCGAACTAACGGATTTTGTTTCTGAAGACACCTTTTTACCTGCAATCATCAAGTTGTCTTCTAACTGGATTGCATTGGCAGTGACTGCTTCCCACGTTGTAAGACCTCTAATGACTAGGCCATTGTAAATGTCCTCGTGGCGCAATCCTCGGATGAATCTATCGAGGAGTTGGTTATTATTGAAGCGTTCATCGGGAGTGCAGCGAGAATTTAGATGCTTCAATCGACTTATAAAGTCTCTCACTGACTCCCCTTCCTCGCGTTCAGCTTTTTGGAGTTGAGATGCTACTCCCCAAAGCACACCCTCGCGTATGTATTCTTTCAAGAACAATCTCTTGAGAGTGGGGTAGTGAGTGCGCTCTTCAACCCTTAAGGTTCGATACCAATCTCCGGCCTTCCCACTCAAGGTTAAGCCTAAGGCTTTACACTTGTGCAGCTCATTGTGCTCTTCCAAGGAATCACACACGTGTTCAAAGACTTCAATGTGCTTCCTAACATCCTCGTTACCACTGAAGTTTTGAGTGAGCTTAGCCACTTGTACTGCCTTGCTTCTAGGTTCCCTCTCAGGCATACCCCGCATGTTTTCTGCAATGGATCGTCCGATCGTCTGAGCAAATGCTGCGAGATCACCTAAGTGAGCAGGCATAGTTGGTGGAGGCACTTCTCGGATAGCTTGGCTGATAGGAGTTGGCATTGGTCTGAGTAGGTTGGCAAATGACGTAGGATATGATATGTGACTAGGCCTAGCTCCCCTTGGATAATGGTTATGATAAGGCGGTCGTGGAGCATACGCCATTGGCATACTAAGAGGCGTAGGAGCTACCTGAGCATGAGTAGCGATAGGTACATAGGGTCGATAGGCACTGGCACGCACTGTTGTAGGTACTGTTTCACTAGGTAGCGGTGTCGTACTAACTACAGCGGTAACAGGTGCACTTTCAGCTATGCTCATCATTGGGGTAGGCATTGCGGATTCCCTAATGGAAAGTTGAGCCAAGGTTGGAAAGCTAAAGTTACTACTCGTGGGCTCAACCTGCATTGAGACTCCAGGCGAAACAACATATGAAGGGTCTATGGGACTCACCGAGATTGTGATAGGGTTGGTTGTTTGGCCTTGCCCGTATCCAAAAATCTCATAGGGCCAGTGGAAACTAGGTTCACTCCCCTATTTTGCCTCTCAAATTGGATAATTCTATGAATCACCTCACATATCATGTGTTGTTGCTCCTCTAGATTAGTGGCGCTAGATGTAGATCGTAGGACTTCTAACCAACCTACATGGTATGTGTAACCCGTGTATAGGTCCGTTAGAGTCTCTGTGTGTAGATCATATTCCCAATTTTCATTGAGAAATATCCCATCTAGACTTGGTGTGCCAAACGGTTCTCTTGAAGTGGACGTAATGTCACTTCTTACGGATTGGCTTCTAGGGACCTCTACTTTAGGAAGAGCATCGGAATGTGGTAGCTCAGTAGGGCCCTCATTAAACGAAGTGGGTAGAATATCCACATGGACACTCTTTGGGAGGGTAGGGTCTACATAAGATGTGAATGGCGAATCTACTACCCCTCCTTCTTCATTTACTTCGCTTGTCGCATGTTCAGAGCGTGTAGCTCTACTAAAAGTCTCTATTAGACGACTAAACATGCTAGATCCAGGTTGTGGGGCCCACACTGGCATGTTTTGGCTTGTCTCCTCAGGGTTCTTGGTAGGGTGTCCTTCCATGACTTCTGAGTCAGAAGATGAGTCACTATCCACTATTCGTGGATCTTGGGTTGCACTCCCTTGGGTTCCAGCCGAAGGCCAAGATTCTAACGTGGAGGGATGGTGTGAGCCTGCGTAGACTGAAACGCTTTCTAGTGGCTCAGACTCCAGCACACCCGACCAGAGCGTAGATGCATGTGATGTGGGTACCCTACGTGCGTTGGTAACTACCCTTGAAACTCACACAAGTGGTTCTTAGGTGTTTCGCACCCCGTTTTTACTTGTTTTTGTGTTGTTTTTAACCTGTTTTTGACTCCCTTACTTACGGTCGAACCTGGACTAGGGCGTGTGATAGCTTGAAACGAGCGTATCGTTTAAAGGGTCCTAGTGTGCTTTACAACACCGTGTTCGCCTATCCAAAACTCCTGTAGTCCTCAAAACAGTCCGTTTCCTTTGGGGGAAAGGGGCAAAAGCCTATTTGCTTGTGGAGGGAAGGGTGAGGGCTTTATCCCACATGCTCACTTTACTCCTTGGGGAGTGGGCTGCATATAGGGCACAACTTCCCATAAGCTCTCACTTGAAAGAAAGCTACGGAGGCTCACTCTCCTATATATATATATCAAAAGACCGAGACCGAGACACCGAGGCCGGGGTCGTGGGTCGTGGGTCAATTGGGGTTCTTTCTTTTCAAAAAAAATTTCTCCAATTAGAAAATATTTCCTCTCCACACGTTCGGTTCTTTCTTTGAAAATAAAATTTAATTTTTTCTTTTTTATTTTTTATGATTTTTTTAATTTTTTTAATTTTCTATTTTCTATTTTTTTTGTGAGATAAGTTTTCTAGGGTTTCCTTAGGGTTCAGCCTTGGCCGCAGCGCAGTTTGCACACACAGCACAGATCTGGGGATTCAGAAATCCCTCTCGCACGCAGAAACCAGATAACAGAATGCACGCCCACACGCGGAGCAGAAATATAACAAAAGAAACAGAAATGCAGCAGACAAATTGCAGAAACAGATTGCAAAACACAGAAACACCTTAACAACAAACACACAGTCGCTTTTCTACAGTGTAGATTAAACTTCACGCAGTAACTGAGCTGCAAACTGGAGCTTGGTGCAGGGCAACTCCCCGACAGCTTCGCCAAAAATGTGCGCTTTTGCCGCACAGGTCGTAGCTGGGGACTTGCCAGACACCGTATGCGAGCCACGAATGGCTACAAGCATACAACCAGGGAAGGGAGCTCAAACAGAATGCCAAAGGGTGTGTCACTCACCGCTCAACCGCCGCCTTGAAGGATTCCTGCGTCGCAGCCGTGAAGGAGGAGCCGCCGTCGCCGCTCTACCGCCTCACCGCCACCGCCGTGCCGCTACACAGTGCGCTCGATCGCTCTCTCACGCTCTCTCTCTCTCTCACACACACACACGCAGGAGAAGGAAACCAAAGAGATAAGGCAAGAGCACTCTTCTATTCACAACACATGAGGATGAGGATTTTAGGGTTACATTTGACTCTTATAGGTGACTTGGCCGTTCACACTTGGGCGCCCATACATGGCCGGCCAATCCTAACCCTTATCCTACTGATATTCAAGGTGCGCCTCTCATCGGCGATCACCCAATCCCTTCATCCTTAACATATGGTGCCGACAAGCCCGGCCCATGACTCAGAATATTTAAATTAATGACGTAAAACATAGTGCGTCCGCCATGGGTTAACAGAATGAGATACCCTCTCAATTGCCATAATTTGGAGAGTAATGGGTTAACTAATCCAAGTAATTTGAAGAGGCAAAAATTATAATTTTTCTATAGAACTAGGGGGTGCTTATGGAGCCTTATATTAACTCAAAATCAAGCATAAACACCAAGAAAGTTTCTCTTATATGAGGTAGGAGGTGCTTGGTAGCCTTTAATGGAAAGCTTACAAGAGGACAAAATTGTGGTTTTATAATAGAGATTTGGGCTGAGAATAAACCATTCATTTCACCATATGAGAGGCTTAATTGCATAGAGTAATTAGCTAATACTATAAGCACTTGATTGGGCAAGCGATGGGGCCATACCTCAACCCCTAAATATAATAAAAGAGATTTGAGTAGAAAGGAGATCACCATAGAGCTCTATTTTGCAGAAAACTGTATCTTAGTAAATTGGTCATAATTGGACCTAGAAATATCGGATTTCCAAAATTTTTAATTCAAATTAAAGCTTGAAGGCATATTTGATATTCTTTACTCAAAACCTAGTTCAGTTTGGTAGTAGTGTGTAAAATGCGATAAACTATGGGAAGGTATAAAGTTTAGATATTTTGCATGAAAAATGAGGAAGAAAATATCCATGCTTTTTTCCCAAATCCCCTACTACTCTAAGCTTTGGCCCATACATGGTAACTATGAGAAGCATTTAACCAAAATAGCAATATCATGGCCCATACATGGTAACTATGAGAAGCATTTAACCAAAATAGCAATATCATGGGCATGAGATGGGATGGCTTCATTCAATTAGCATGGAGAGAGTCACATGGGATCTAGAAGGGGGCCAAGTATCCATAGGCTAGATGAGATACCAAAAATAATATTATATCACTTTTATGATTTTTGATCATTTTCTATATATTGCAACATTAGGAAATATTAACCCAATTGAATCTTACAAGTTTCACATTTCATTGTTTATTTTTCAAGGGTTAGCTCAATGTTACAAATGAACCTAAGGGTTTGAGTTACAAAACAACTCCTGGGTAGGGGCCATCAAGACAGGCTGGACTCTAGGCACGGGAGTGGTCATAGATTTTTTTTAAAATCACACATAATAGCCTGGATAAATCTAACATTTTGAAATCTCAAAGTTAGCTATTTATTTCAAATCTTGATTTAGAAGAAGACTTTGGCAAACCATGTATATGCCAGTTAACTCACAACTCACTAATTGGCTTGTATCTATACATAAGCTTGTATACACACACATAAAAGGATTTCCAAATACCTAAGATCACTTGAAAAAATCAACACACATATACATTGGTCTAAATTAACAAGAAGAGAATTTAGCAATGGCCAAGAGTCAGCTCAGGTTCCAAAGGATCAGGTTCTTCCCAGAGAATCTAGATCAAACAACACACCAACAAGGTCCTATAGTGATAATTTGGGATAGTTTCTAATTTGATATTCTCTTTGATAGTTTTAATTTAAATAATCTCAAATAAATTTGTGAGTATAAGAGCAAGATGGTAAGAATCACCTTACATACTCCCCCACTATAGTGATAATTTGGGATAGTTTCTAATTTGATATTCTCTTTGATAGTTTTAATTTAAATAATCTCAAATAAATTTGTGAGTATAAGAGCAAGATGGTAAGGATGACCTTACATACTTCCCCACTAAAAAATCAAGTTGCCCTCAACTCAATTTCTTTTGTGAGCTATCCTCACCTCGAAAGAGGGACAATTTTGATAGATCTCATCAATAAGACATTCCTAATTAGCATCTTCTTTTTGAATTAAAGCTTCATGGATGACTCTTTTCATTAATGGTCTTTCTCAAATATCCAAAATCTTTTCAGGTTTAGTGGAAAGTTTTGCTTACTTTTCAAGTACAATAAGTTCATCATCTAGAATAGGTTACTCATCAAGAACATATTTTTTTAGTAAACTGACATGAAACACATTAATAATCTTGAGTTGAGGAGGTAGAAGTAATTTAAAGGCTTGTTCCCCAACTTTTTGGTCATAGCTTAGGGTCCACAATATCTATTTGCTAATTTTTTGAATTTTCCTAATGCTAAAGAACTTCTCTTGGTCAAATTCTTAGAAATAATGTGTCTCTCCTTCTTCAAAGGTTTAAATAGATCTCTTTAAGTTAGCATAGTTCTTTTATCAATCTTGGGCCATCTTTAAATTTTGCTAAATGGCCTTCACCTATGTTTCCATTTCCTCTAACATCATTCTTGTAGCTTTAACTTTGATCAATGGGTTAGACCAAGTCAATGTTGTAATACATTCTTATCCATACAAAGCTTTGAATGGTGACATTCCTAAAGAGAATGCGAGGGAGGGAGAGCTTCAGTTCCTTGCAACAAGCAGGTGCACACACACACACACACACACACGAGAGTGCAAGACACAAGAGAGAGATAGATGGCCGTGTTTTTTTCTATCTTCTTCTTTTCTCTACAACTAAATAACTAAAGAATAAGAGTAGACACATAAAGGAAAAGTAATCTCCTATAACAACATACAAAATGGTTAGTTTATAGTGTGAACCCAACTATATGAGTTGGCACTATAACTATGCCATTATTCTAGTACTTCAAAGTGACTATCACATAGCCTGCCATCCATTGGCGGCATATAATGGCATAAGTGTGAAAGCTATCACCCAAGTGGGTCATCCATGTCCGTCATAGCACTAGTTGAGCTCGATATCTCAACACTCCACCTAAAGCTCAACTCCACACACTGCACTCCAAGTAAGATCCTAAACCTGTGGAGGTTCTCTATGCCCAATGCCTTCATGAAGATGTTAGCCACCTAATCCTCTATGCTGACATATACTAGATCTACATGACCTTGCTAGACCCTTTTCCCTCACAAAGTGATAGTGCACCTCAATGTGCTTGATTCTAGAATGGTATACTAGATTACTGGGCCAATTTTATGCTACTTATGTTTCACAATAAATGACAACTCCCCTATCCATAGGCTCGTCCCCCATATCACCAAGTAGCTTCTAAAATCAAGTTACCTCACAAGCTGCTATAGGCAACACCCCTGTACTCTGCCTCTGTACTCAACAAGGAAGCTATTGGCGGCTTCTTACTACTCCAACTCATAGTAGCACTCCCAAATGAGAACATAAAACCACTGGTAGATCCCCTATCTAGAACACTACTAGCCCAATCAGCATCTGTGTACCCATGTAATTGTATCTCTATACTAGCCTCATAGAAAAGTCCATAACCAACTCTAAACTTTATGTGCCTAAGAATCCATCTAGCTACATCCAAGTGTAGCTTCCTAGGGGCCTATGCAAATTGACTCACAAGTCCAATAGCATAGCTCAAGTGTGGCCTAGTAATGGTCATGTAGATCAAGCTACCCACTTTGTGCCTATACATAGTGGGGTCCTCCAAAAGCTCACCTATATCTGCCAAAAGCTTTGTGTTCTGCTCCAATGGAACTGAAATAGACTTACAACCTATCATACCATACTTGGACAACATGTCCAAGCCATACTACCTCTGCAATAACAAAATGCCATAAGGTGATCTCGCCACCTCTATACCCAAAAAATTTCACATAAAGTGAAAAATCTACATTAGATATTTGAAAGCCAATGGTAACAAGATACTCCCCAATCTTGTTTCACCATGCTTTGGGTGCCTGCTTCAAGTTATACAAGGCTTTGCATAACCTACACATAAAATCGAGGTGTGCATCACTCTTATAACTTGGTGGCTACACATCATGCATACTTCTTCTTATAAATCACCATGTAAGAAGGCATTCTTTACATCCCTTTGATGTAAAGTCCAACCCTCTACAGCCATAGTAATGAGACAGCTCTCACCATTGCCATTCTTGCAACTGAGCTGAATGTCTCTTCATAATCAATGCCATAAGTCTACGCATAGCCTTTGGCACCAATCTTAGCTTATACTTGCTCACTGAACCATTAGCATTGTGCCTACATTTTTCTTACGTGATACATGTGTACCTACATCTATCCTCAACCTGCTTGACCATGGGCCAACATTGGATCCACTACAAGAGGACTCTCCAAGTCCAATGAGCACCTGTGATTGCTTCTCTACATGTGATGCAGCATCAACACTTCTTACATCTACATCTTTTGTTGCCTTCTCTGTTGGGGCATACCAGCTACTCATCTCGTCAAAGATAACATCTCTACTTACTCGTATCTCATGAGTGGTAGGGTTATAACATCTATAACCTTTCTTCTCCATAGCATAACCAATAAAGATGCATTTCTTTGCCTTTAGATCCTAGCAGTAGCAAATAACCAAAATAGTAACTAGTGGTAGAGATAAAATCAACACAAAGTTCATTATAGTATTTATAGCAGGCCTTAAGCAAATGTAGCTTGATTATTAGGCTTATAAGCTAGTATATATACACTATAGAAGGCCTAAAGAAAATGTAGCTTGATTATTAGGCTTATAAGCTAGTATATACACTATAGAGTGTGCTTATAGAGTGTGCCTATAGCTAAAAACAAGAAGAGGTGAGCTCTAGCATTAAGCAATAGTAGAAAATGAGCTGGTCTCATCTCCTTGAGAATCAGCACAACTTTGTCTTATGATTTTGTGTGAAAACAAAAAGTTGGCAGCAGTGTTTGGACCACATGTACATGATAGAAACTACCTTGTTGAAGTCCTATATAAGTGTTGGAGAGAATAAGGAGTGGAAAATAGTGACAAACAAGCAGTTTTAAAGTTTACAGCCCATGTCAGTCAAAATAGAGTGCATTCCTCAACTACATTGAGATTTGGAATGTGAATGGATGTGAGTATCAAGTATAATCATCATGGCATGTATTTGATCACTTGGTTGAAGGCTTTAATATCTAATTGTTGAGCAAAGAAGTAGAGCATGGACTATTATAATTGTGTATAAAACAATGAGTTGTCTTTGGAAAATTAAAGCAAGCTTTGAGCTCATATATGTATATGAGAGCATGTATGATGCAAATACAAGTACTCGGCCATGTTTTGATGTGGAGGATGTATTCCATACGTGTATGAGGTTGAGTTAGTGAATGTACATTGGGCATTATCCTTGACACGTGTTATATGTGCATGTGGTGAGCGGTGTGCATTGTACTTCATTACATTAAGTTTATTTGTGGTGTGCCTTACTGAAGCATTATGTTTTTTCAAGATGAGTGATGGTCTAGATAAACTTATTGGTGAAAAGATTAATAGAAACAACTTACAGAGTTGGAAGTATCACATAACTTCTTTAAAGGAAAATGGGCTTTGGAATTTGGTGAAGGTGATGAGACAAAGCCAAGGGTTCCCATAGTTAATGCAAGCTTCACTAGGATAAGAGATAGAGAAATACCTTGAGGGAATTTTGATAACTAGGGTCGAAGCTTAAGGAGAAGAAGACCTTGCCTTGAGAATGATGTAAAAGCTATCCACCACTTCAAATTCCCACCAATTAAGCCTTGAAAATATTCAAAGCGCTCTAATTTTGATGCAGTTGACTCACCAAAGGCTATTAGAATGAGATACCCTCTCAATTGCCATAATTTGGAGAGTAATGGGTTAACTAATCCAAGTAATTTGAAGAGGCAAAAATTATAATTTTTCTATAGAACTAGGGGGTGCTTATGGAGCTTTATATTAACTCAAAATCAAGCATAAACACCAAGAAAGTTTCTCTTATATGAGGTAATCCATCAAGCATAGGAGGTGCTTGGTAGCCTTTAATGGAAAGCTTACAAGAGGACAAAATTGTGGTTTTATAATAGAGATTCGGGCTGAGAATAAACCATTCATTTCACCATATGAGAGGCTTAATTGCATAGAGTAATTAGCTAATACTATAAGCACTTGATTGGGCAAGCGATGGGGCCATACCTCAACCCCTAAATATAATAAAAGAGATTTGAGTAGAAAGGAGATCACCATAGAGCTCTATTTTGCAGAAAACTGTATCTTAGTAAATTGGTCATAATTGGACCTAGAAATATCGGATTTCCAAAATTTTTAATTCAAATTAAAGCTTGAAGGCATATTTGATATTCTTTACTCAAAACCTAGTTCAGTTTGGTAGTAGTGTGTAAAATGCGATAAACTATGGGAAGGTATAAAGTTTAGATATTTTGCATGAAAAATGAGGAAGAAAATATCCATGCTTTTTTCCCAAATCCCCTACTACTCTAAGATTTGGCCCATACATGGTAACTATGAGAAGCATTTAACCAAAATAGCAATATCATGGCCCATACATGGTAACTATGAGAAGCATTTAACCAAAATAGCAATATCATGGGCATGAGATGGGATGGCTTCATTCAATTAGCATGGAGAGAGTCACATGGGATCTAGAAGGGGGCCAAGTATCCATAGGCTAGATGAGATACCAAAAATAATATTATATCACTTTTATGATTTTTGATCATTTTCTATATATTGCAACATTAGGAAATATTAACCCAATTGAATCTTACAAGTTTCACATTTCATTGTTTATTTTTCAAGGGTTAGCTCAATGTTACAAATGAACCTAAGGGTTTGAGTTACAAAACAACTCCTGGGTAGGGGCCATCAAGACAGGCTGGACTCTAGGCACGGGAGTGGTCATAGATTTTTTTTAAAATCACACATAATAGCCTGGATAAATCTAACATTTTGAAATCTCAAAGTTAGCTATTTATTTCAAATCTTGATTTAGAAGAAGACTTTGGCAAACCATGTATATGCCAGTTAACTCACAACTCACTAATTGGCTTGTATCTATACATAAGCTTGTATACACACACATAAAAGGATTTCCAAATACCTAAGATCACTTGAAAAAATCAACACACATATACATTGGTCTAAATTAACAAGAAGAGAATTTAGCAATGGCCAAGAGTCAGCTCAGGTTCCAAAGGATCAGGTTCTTCCCAGAGAATCTAGATCAAACAACACACCAACAAGGTCCTATAGTGATAATTTGGGATAGTTTCTAATTTGATATTCTCTTTGATAGTTTTAATTTAAATAATCTCAAATAAATTTGTGAGTATAAGAGCAAGATGGTAAGAATCACCTTACATACTCCCCTACTATAGTGATAATTTGGGATAGTTTCTAATTTAATATTCTCTTTGATAGTTTTAATTTAAATAATCTCAAATAAATTTGTGAGTATAAGAGCAAGATGGTAAGGATGACCTTACATACTTCCCCACTAAAAAATCAAGTTGCCCTCAACTCAATTTCTTTTGTGAGCTATCCTCACCTCGAAAGAGGGACAATTTTGATAGATCTCATCAATAAGACATTCCTAATTAGCATCTTCTTTTTGAATTAAAGCTTCATGGATGACTCTTTTCATTAATGGTCTTTCTCAAATATCCAAAATCTTTTTAGGTTTAGTGGAAAGTTTTGCTTACTTTTCAAGTACAATAAGTTCATCATCTAGAATAGGTTACTCATCAAGAACATATTTTTTTAGTAAACTGACATGAAACACATTAATAATCTTGAGTTGAGGAGGTAGAAGTAATTTAAAGGCTTGTTCCCCAATTTTTTGGTTATAGCTTAGGGTCCACAATATCTATTTGCTAATTTTTTGAATTTTCCTAATGCTAAAGAACTTCTCTTGGTCAAATTCTTAGAAATAATGTGTCTCTCCTTCTTCAAAGGTTTAAATAGATCTCTTTAAGTTAGCATAGTTCTTTTATCAATCTTGGGCCATCTTTAAATTTTGCTAAATGGCCTTCACCTATGTTTCCATTTCCTCTAACATCATTCTTGTAGCTTTAACTTTGATCAATGGGTTAGACCAAGTCAATGTTGTAATACATTCTTATCCATACAAAGCTTTGAATGGTGACATTCCTAAAGAGAATGCGAGGGAGGGAGAGCTTCAGTTCCTTGCAACAAGCAAGTGCACACACACACACACACACGAGAGTGCAAGACACAAGAGAGAGATAGATGGCCGAGTTGTTTTCTATCTTCTTCTTTTCTCTACAACTAAATAACTAAAGAATAAGAGTAGACACATAAAGGAAAAGTAATCTCCTATAACAACATACAAAATGGTTAGTTTATAGTGTGAACCCAACTATATGAGTTTGCACTATAACTATGCCATTATTCTAGTACTTCAAAGTGACTATCACATAGCCTGCCATCCATTGGCGGCATATAATGGCATAAGTGTGAAAGCTATCACCCAAGTGGGTCATCCATGTCCGTCATAGCACTAGTTGAGCTCGATATCTCAACACTCCACCTAAAGCTCAACTCCACACACTGCACTCCAAGTAAGATCCTAAACCTTTGGAGCTTCTCTACGCCTAATGCCTTCATGAAGATGTAAGCCACCTAATCCTCTATGCTGACATATACTAGATCTACATGACCTCGCTAGACCCTTTTCCCTCACAAAGTGATAGTGCACCTCAATGTGCTTCATTCTAGAATGGTATACTAGATTACTGGGCCAATTTTATTTTACTTTTGTTTCACAATTAATGACAACTCCCCTATCCATAGGCTCGTCCCCCATATCACCAAGTAGCTTCTAAAATCAAGTTACCTCACAAGCTGCTATAGGCAACACCCCTGTACTCTGCCTCTGTACTCAACAAGGAAGCTATTGGCTGCTTCTTACTACTCCAACTCATAGTAGCACTCCCAAATGAGAACATAAAACCACTGGTAGATCTCCTATCTAGAACACTACTAGCCCAATCAGCATCTGTGTACCCATGTAATTGTATCTCTATACTAGCCTCATAGAAAAGTCCATAACCAACTCTAAACTTTATGTGCCTAAGAATCCATCTAGCTACATCCAAGTGTAGCTTCCTAGGAGCCTATGCAAATTGACTCACAAGTCCAATAGCATAGCTCAAGTGTGGCCTAGTAATGGTCATGTAGATCAAGCTACCCACTTTGTGCCTATACATAGTGGGGTCCTCCAAAAGCTCACCTATATCTGCCAAAAGCTTTGTGTTCTGCTCCAATGGAACTGAAATAGACTTACAACCTATCATACCATACTTGGACAACATGTCCAAGCCATACTACCTCTGCAATAACAAAATGCCATAAGGTGATCTCACCACCTCTATACCCAAAAAATTTCACATAAAGTGAAAAATCTACATTAGATATTTGAAAGCCAATGGTAACAAGATACTCCCCAATCTTGTTTCACCATGCTTTGGGTGCCTGCTTCAAGTCATACAAGGCTTTGCATAACCTACACATAAAATCGAGGTGTGCATCACTCTTATAACTTGGTGGCTACACATCATGCATACTTCTTCTTATAAATCACCATGCAAGAAGGCATTCTTTACATCCATCTGATGTAAAGTTCAACCCTCTACAGCCATAGTAATGAGACAGCTCTCACCATTGCCATTCTTGCAACTGAGCTGAATGTCTCTTCATAATCAATGCCATAAGTCTACGCATAGCCTTTGGCACCAATCTTAGCTTATACTTGCTCACTGAACTATTAGCATTGTGCCTACATTTTTCTTACGTGATACATGTGTACCTACATCTATCCTCAACTTGCTTGACCATGGGCCAACATTGGATCCACTACCAGAGGACTCTCCAAGTCCACTGAGCACCTGTGATTGCTTCTCTTCATGTGATGCAGCATCAACACTTCTTACATCTACATCTTTTGTTGCCTTCTCTATTGGGGCAGACCAGCTACTCATCTCGTCAAAGATAACATCTCTACTTACTCGTATCTCATGAGTGGTAGGGTTATAACATCTATAACCTTTCTTCTCCATAGCATAACCAATAAAGATGCATTTCTTTGCCTTTAGATCCAACTTTGTTCTTACTTCATCACAAACATGCACATATGCAATACACCCAAACACTTTCAAGAAGCGAGACGTATCCGGTCTTATGCCTGTGAACTTCTATTCAGGCCATCATACCATGAATAGTTATCGTGGGTGTCCTATTCATAATGTACACAGTAGTTGATACTGCCTCTGCCCAAAAATAATGTGGCATATTCTTTTTAGCCATCAAGGCACGTGCCACTTCTACAATGTGCCTATTTTTTCTTTTTGCAACACCATTCTGTTGCATAGTATACCTATATGTAAATTGTCTCTTGATTCCTTGGTTTTTCAGGAAATTGCTAAACTCATTGGAGAAATATTCTCCCCCACCATCTAATCTTAAGCATTTTATCTGCATGCCTTTTTCCTTCTCTACCAAGGCTTTAAATCTCTAAAAGTGAGCAAACACCTCACTTTTCTCCTTCATGAAGTAAACCCATACTTTCCTAGTGTGGTCATATCAATGAATGTAATGTAATACCTACAACGTAATACCTACAACCTGCAATCATTAGGAAGTGAATGGGGTCTTCTTGGGCCCTTTAATTTGCCCAAGCCTAATCAAGGTGATTAAGGAATAGCCAAATGGGGGGTTGCCATGTGGACTGAAATGTTGGGTTTGTAAGAGAGGTGTAAGAGTGGTCAAAGGGTGCACTTTTTCTCCCAAAAAGGGGGGAGGTAATTTTATAATTTTCGGACCTCCATAACTTCTACATACAAGCTCCGATTTGAGCGGAGATTATAGATCCGTGATCTACGCATCAAGAGCTTTCCATAGATATGTTACATGATATGGTTTTGTCCGCTAGATTTTAAATTCCATTTTTTCCCCAAAATTCAAATTCGAATAAAGTAGCCGTTTTTGAAGCTTCTAATTAGAAAACGTTTCTTCTTAAGAGAAAAGGTTTGACTCCTTAAATTGCCAAATAAAAGGGCCCAAGAAGCCTTCCATTGAGGTCCTAATGTGTTGCAGTCTTGGTCGATCCTTATACATCTGAATGTATAACATCTAATGACCTTGCACTGAAATACTTTTCATGTGGGAAAGCATATTTGGCATGCTTACCAAGTTGGCATGCTTCACATACTTTATGCATACCATCAACCGTAAACTTTGGCAAACCTGCAACAATATTTTAGGCTTGCATTCATAGACTTCACTCATTGTATATTCACATGACCAAAGTGCTTGTGCCATATGTCAATATCTACAAAAAAAGACACATGTTTCCATGCGCAAACATGGTTGCCTTTACCTCAGGCATGTTCACATCTAAAGTAAATATCCTGCACTTTCTCTTACTCTTTACGACCAAGTGACATTGATTTTTGAAGTCTTCCACAAAATAACCTTGAGGATTAAACCTCACTTGTAGACCTTGCTCAACCATCTGCTCAACACAAACTAGGTTCTTTGTAATATTTGAAACATGAAGTACATCTGCCAAGTACTTCATTTTTCCATCCTGCATAGATAATGACACTTTACCAGCATGCGCAATGGGATGCACAATATCATCACCTGTTTCTATATACCGTGGTTTTTCCATTTTTTGCATGTCTCTAAACCACTCAACATGACTGATCATGTGCTTAGAGGCACCAGAATCCACATACCATATATCTTTATATCCTAACACATCCCCATTGTGGAACTGAGCATGTGTTGCATCACAAAAGAACTGCTCACTTCTATTATCACCACCATGTTTACTAGATGACGTATAGTTACCTTGTTTGCAACTTTCCACTTTTAATGTCATTCTACTTTTTATAGCAGTCATTTGCCCCATGTGCCAGCCTTGGTTTGCCACAAAATAGAACTCTATGCTATTTGCACTCTAATTTCTTTGCCAACCACCTCAGCCTCTTTGGCTCTCTTTGCCTCTAGACTGGCCTCTTCCACATGTGTATGATTTTTGCTGCTTGCAAAATCATTGGATTGTTATTGTTTAGAATATTGATTTCCTTTTTGACCACCACCTTGGCCTCAACCATGCCCTCTACCTTTGCCTCTACTTGAATTGGAATAGAAGGCCTCTTTTGAGTGTGTTCTTGCTTTGTGAAGAAAGATTCCTCACCTAGAGACGTTTCTTCTCTATAATCAGCATAGACACCAACTCCCAAAAGTTGAGAATATTCTCTTTGACTGCAATGGAGGTCTTGAATGGCTTTTACTCTTTGCCAAGCCCATTCAAACAAACACTCACCAAATCATCATTCTCCACCAATACATTGATAGACCCAAGGGATTCAACAATTCCCTTGATCTTTAAAGCATACTCATTGATAGACATGCTTTTCTTTTCCACTATATGTAACTCTTGTTTTATAGTTACATTTTCCTTGCCTTTGTATTAGTTTGGAACATCTGCACTAGGTTTTGCCATGAAACTAGTGGAGTGTTAGCATCCTGTATGTGTCCTATCATTATATCTATGAACACTGATCGAAAGACAATACATGACTTTCCTTGTACCTTGATTCCAATCCTTGAATTCCTTTATATGTGCTAGAGTGGCATTCTCTTTAGAAAACTTTGGAGGCTCCTCATTGTCTCCTTTGACATAGTTCCAAAATCCTTTACCTATCAAGAAATTGGTCATTCTAAACTTCAAGGCATGGAAGTTATCCTTGTCTAGCTTCTCACTGACAATCTGATTGATTTTTTGCCAGACATGTTTTCCTACAACAATGAGAAACTTGAAAATAGACACCTCCAAGCCTACAAAGAAAACTCCTCGATCAAAGTGTGTAGCTCCCAAAGCTATTGAGGGGTGTTGTACCTAAACCAAGAAGGGAAAGAGATGATGTGCTCTTACCCGTGTGCCGCTTCCTTTCTTGCTTGTTCTTGCCTCTTACTTGCCTCCTTAGCTCTCACATGAACCGGAGCTCTGATACCATAAAGAAAATGTGGGGGAGATGGAGAACACACATACACAAGAGAGTGCAAGACACAATAGAGAGATGGATGGCTGATGAAGGCAGAAATGTTTGACAAGAACCATAGGGATGCCCTAAAGGAGACAAAGGCACTTTTCACTAAGAGGGGACATGAGCTAGCACAAATTGCCAACCCAAACTGTGGGGAAAGAGTTTGTTAAAAAAGTGATCTCATACCAAGGTTGCAGGTGAAAAGGCTAGAAAATTCACTACTCCAAAGCTAGCATAGATTACTCGAGCACATGTTTCAAATAAAGTAAGAGATTTCCCACTTGACACATTACATTTTTTTAAACTAAGTAGAAACCTAATACTACAATGCAAGAAATGTAGGCTGCTTGACATATTGGATGGTGGAAAGCCTCGCTATGAGGAATGCATAGATTTTGCCATTCGACAAAGCGTTCTTCATGTGGATCCATCGTCATGTGTACTGGTTCCAATTGACTGAGTACACACAAAAATTGTACACGAGTTGGAGGGTGGTGGGCTCACCTATAGTAGCTAGAATGCATGAAAAGAGCCATAGTAGACTCTAGAGTAGGTATCACGGATGCCCTGAAATCTTACAAGAAGTTTCATTTTAAGAAGGCATTCATTAGCTAGAAAGGATAATATGTGCCACCTTGGATCCTGACCAGTAGCCACACCTGCCATGCACAGCAGGAGGCCTCTTATGTAGGTATAAAGTACCACAACTGTTTTTGTTTTGCCTTACATGGTGGAGAAGCTGTCACGCCTCTTGTATTGGTTTCTTAGACTTCTTTAATAGTTGTGTATTAGGTGGTGGAGAAGTAGTGTACGTGATTGGGTCTACGAGCACCCTTTAGACACATGGGTTCTCCCTGAGATAGAGGAGACAGGATTGTACCCCGAAGAGTGGATCGATGAGCTTTGGGGCAAGGACACATAGATACTTTTCCCATGGTGGTTAGACTTGTAAGATTCCTCCCCAGCCTCTCAAGATGTCCAGCATCTTCCCCTGTAATCAAATCTCTCTTCAGAAATATAAAAGATCTTGTTTCTACCAGTTTTGGCCTAGAGAGAGTAAATATTCTAGAGAGAGAATACTCAAATTTTAAATATTTTTGGATAAAACAATATCTCATCTTATTAAAATAAGTTCCCCTGAAACAGAAGTTCAAAAAGATTTTCAGAAGGTGCATTAGAAATTAAGTATAATCTGTTCAAGAGGCATTATCCTAGGGGTGAAGATTTTTTCGAAATTTTAAATTAAGGTTCCTATGGACCAATAAGATTCATCCAAATGTAAGAAGGAGATAAATAGAGGAATAAAAGGAAAATCCCCCAAAAATGAGTAAAATGAGTAAATACTCACATAAGATGAAGAGTTGACTAAGGACAAGGTTAATAGTTAAAAAAGAGAGATATTTAGAAGTAATGATGCGTTTTTGACACCTCTGCATGGGGGAATTTCCCTCATGAAGGAGGCACCTATTTCACATGCTTTAATGAGTTTTAAACTCCCAAATAATGAGATATTTTTATCTCTCCTCTCTCCTGTTTCAACTAGATCCAAAAAGTGAGCAAAAGTTACCTAAAAATGGTCAAAAATTGACCAAACTGATCTCAAAATTTCTAGAATCAGTTGGCTTGGTTAGAAGCTCACTTTTTCCTATAAATAGAAGCCTTCTCCTTTGTTGAAACTCAATAGTGTTTTGCACTGTTACCCTGTCTCTCCCAAGTGCCAAAAACTGTGAATTTTACTCATAATTCATTAGTTTTTGACCTTCCCTCTTGCAAAAGATTGGTGGCCACTCTTGTCTCAAACAAGAGTTGAACCCTCAAACCATCAAGCCAAAGGAAAGCTCTCAAATTATTTATGTAAGTTGAAGATTCTTCTCTTTTTCATTCATTTTATGGTTTTTTATGATTTTTGTCTTCTCTACATTGCAAATGATGTTATGCCTCATTGCAAAAGGCATTCCCCTCTCTTCTCTAGTAAATCCAACCATTCTTTATCCTAGATGAATGATTAATGAATAAAATCAAGTTTTTTATTATTTTTCTCTTAAATAAGTAAAAAAATGCTACTTTAGAATGATTTAAATACTCTTGGTGCATTTCTAATTAATTTTAGAGACTTAAAAATTGAAAAATGGTGAGCCATACAAAGGAGGTTATGGCAAAATTTTTCAAAAATTTGGAAATAAGTATTATCTTTCATTATTCTAAAAGAGTAATCCTTATGATTTCTATATTCTAAAGTGTCATTTTCATGCATAGAAGATGCATTTTGATTATTTGTATAAAAGAAATTTAGTTTTATTATAAACGTATTACTTTCATTATTATTGATTTTTATGCATAAAGTATGCATAAAAGATTATTATTTTTATTATAAAAGTGTTACTTTTATCATATTTAAATTTATGCATAAAAGTATGCATAAAAGATTATTTTTTAATCATAAAAGTGTTACTTTTATCATATTTGATTTTTATGCATAAAAGTATGCATAAAAGATTATTTTTTTATTATAAAAGCATTACTTTTATCATATTTGATTTTTATGCGCATAAAAGTATGCATAAAAGATTATTTTTTTAATTATAAAAGTGTTACTTTTATCATATTTGATTTTTATGCATAAAAGATTTTTCTAAATTATAAAAGTGTTACTTTTATCATAATTGATTTTATGCATAAAATAATGCATAAAAGATTATTTTTTTAAAAGAGTTACTTCATCATATTGATTTTCATGCATAAAAGAATATATTTTTATTATGAAAGTGTTACTTTTATCATTATTGATTTTTATGCATAAACATATGCATAGAAGATATTTTTTATATTAAAAGTGTGATTTTCATCATAAAAGCTTTTTATGCATAAACATATGCATAGAAGATATATTTTTTATATTAAAAGAGTGATTTTCATCATAAAAGATTTTTATGCATAAACATATGCATAGAAGATTTTTTTATATTAAAAGTGTGATTTTCATCATAAATGATTTTTATGCATAAACATATGCATAGAAGATATTTTTTTAATATTAAAAGTGTGATTTTCATCATAAATTATTTTTATGCATAAACATATGCGTAAAAGATATATTTTTTTTAATATTGAAAGTGTGATTTTCATCATAAAAGATTTTAATGCATAAACATATGCATAGAAGATATTTTTTTAATATTAAAAGTGAGATTTTCATCATAAATGATTTTTATGCATAAATGGATGCATAAAAGATATTTTTTTAATTAAAAGAGTGATTTTCATCATAAATGATTTTTATGCATAAATGGGTGCATAAAAGAATTTTTTTAATTAAAAGAGTGATTTTCATCATAAATGATTTGTATGCATAAATATATGCATAAAAGAAATTCTTTTATGTTGAAAGAGAGATTTTCATCATAAATGATTTTTATGATGACAAAAGTGTGACTTTCATCAGAATTGGATTTCATGCATAATTAGATGCATATAGAATCTTTATAATTAAATAAGGGTTCTCGTTAATCCTCTGTTAATTTTCATAAAAATTGGAAAAATGAATAAGCAGATAATATGTGAGAGGAAATTCTACCGTTTCATATTCACTAAGATGGGAATGAGAAAATTCAATAAAACTATCAAAGTTGGAGATCGAGATAAATGATTATTTATTCCTCCTAAAAAATTTATGTTTTAGAAATCTGTAAATAAATATTCGTCGAACAAAATTTAGAAAAAGAGAAATTGAAATAGTACCTTTCGAGAAAGATAGTTTAGGAAGAACCTTTCCAGACCCAAACTCAGATTCAGACTATTGACCAAAATCTCCTTCTTTCCCCTCACATTCCTTAATCAAAATGTCCAGGACCAGCTCTTGGGCCACACGCACTTCGACTTGCTTAGGTGTTGCATGTGGACTCCCCTTTGCATGTAAGTATAATTTATCTTCAATTAAGGCTAATGAGCATTCAATGAATAGATGCACATGAGTTGTCAAATTGTTCATTTGGGAGTCATTTATGAAGGGTGTAAGGGGTGTCATAAAAAGGTTGACTTTTTTTATTCCCACTTACTTTTTTTGGAAAAATGCCCATATCTCTTTAATTTTAAATTCAAAAAATATCCCCCCCCCCCAAAAAAGAGAAATTCGTATTTCCCACTAGACTTTAAAAAAAACAAATTTAATTTTTCGTGAAATTCGGTTCACGGTGTGAATTATTTTTCTACAACTTCATGGCCTAAGGGTCCACGCCCTAGGAACCCGTGCCCAAAAAAAAAAGTTCCATGAATTCTGGTTCACGACATGAGACCTTTCGTTCACGTAACCCCAAAAAAAATGAATTTAACCTTTTGGTGAAGTTTGGTTCATGGCATGAGACCCTTTGTTCACGTGACCAAAAAAAATCAAAATTTATAAAATCCATGAAGTCTGCTTCACGGTGTGAAAAGGGGTCCGCCCGTCTCGGGAAAAAAAGGGGTGTGGTGAAAAGGGATCCATCGTGCTTGAGGTCTCATTGAAAAGCTAACATCAAGCTCTTTGACTTTGGACTTGGCCAAAATCGTTGGCCAAAATCGATCATTTTGGCCTCCGACCAGCAGCCTCAAAATTTGACCTAGAAATCGAGGCAAACAATAGGTCAAAAACCACCAAAAATCACAAAAAACTGCACGAAATATTCATGCTACTTTTTGAGAGTCTAAACAACAAAATCACGGACAAATCAGGGAAACAAAGTTGTAGTACTCCAAAAATACTACAACTTCCTCAAACAAAGTTTTTCAAAATTCCTCCCTCAAAAACATAGGGAAATAATTTCCATAAAATTTTTTCGTCTTAAGACAATGATGGAAAATAGGTTTTAGGACTTGCTCTTTCATCTGGGAAGTTACTAGCACACACTTTTTCCAAAAAATTATCTCTTAACAGGTCGTTCGCATGCATATAGCACCTAAGCTAATTAGGGTGAACGGACACCCATTTGGCCCAACGAAAAGAATGCCATGCCTCTTGAGGCTGTAATGGGCTGTGAGCAAATATAACAAGCCAAAAAAAAACCTTTATTTGCTTATTAAAAAGGAGCATTTAGGCACTTCGACATGGCCATGATAAAGGAATTGCCAGGGACCACACAAGGAGTGAACTTAATGGCTGACATCTTCGAGCCATCGAGATTTGTGCTGCAAATGCACCTCCCAATACCATTGGCTATGCCTATACAAGCGTGTCATTGGGTTTTACACCCCCTATCACTTCGATCCCACCGGGCTTTGGTCCCTCACCTAGCATTCCCACAAATCCTATAAGTACCAACCCTTTCTTGGATGCTCACACCCTAGACATACTGACTAGTCTAGGAAGGGGGGAAGCCCAAAGACTTAGTGAGTCTCTCCCAACAACAAGAGAACTCACATATAGCCTCAGTGACTCATATAGAAATATGGCTATACATATTTCCAAAACCATGGGTAAATACAACGGAACAACAGACCTTGTTCAATTCATTCAATGAACAGAGATGTGAAGCCTTTGTAATTCCCAACTGTCCCACCAAGGTACATGCTTTGAACCTATGCTTAGAGGGAAAGGCTAGTCGATAGTTCATCACATTGATGTCGATGATCAAGACCAACTTCAGAACCTTGAAACTAGCCTTTCTCCATGGTTTTTCAAGACAAGGTGATTGGTGGAGTGCAACAAAAGAACTCTATTTAATTGAGCGTCAACCAAATGAATCCATTAGAGATTTTATCCTTTGGATTAAACTCTTGGACTCACGACGTGTCATGGGAAAAAATTAAACAATTCTCAATTGAAGAGATGTTTCATGATGGGCTTGAAGAATAATAGCTTACACAACTTGATCATTGTATCCAATCTGGAAACATTCGATCAATGTTGTAAAGAAGCAATACGTTTAGATGACAATATGCTGGAAGATGATCATACTATGACGTGTGTTCCTTATCTAAACCAAGTGAAGCAATGGCAAAACAAAGATCGATCTCGGAATTGACATTCCCTGAGTTCTATGCAGTCGGCCGAGGTATTGACCAGCCTCGGTTCGATTTAAATGGTGAGCTTCCGATACGGTGGATGAGGGACCAAGGAAGCGGCCTATGAGTGAAGTGCCAGGTGACCTGCGAAGGATCCTAGAGGGTGCTGACCATACGGTGCTCGGGCTCTGGGTCGTCGAAGATATCCACACATGCATCGTGGAAGATATTAGAACAAGGAGTAAGAGTTGTTTTCTAAAACCGAGTATGGATCTGGTTGATTGACCTTGCTGGTCCTCAACTGATGAGTCCATAGCTCTCTTATATGGATCTGGTTGATTGACCTTACTGGTCCTCAACTGATGAGTCCATAGCTCTCTTATATGGATCTGTTGGTTGATCTTGCTTTGATCTTCAACGAGGATTCCATCTTGATTTTTATAAGTGATTATCTGTCGGGTACTATGAGCTAGGAACTATAGAAAAGGCCCCTGAGTGAACAGGTGGTGAGCGTTCTGGTTTGCCAATGATGCTATAGATACTCTGGTGAAGGAATGATTGGAAATTAAGATTCAACTGGATACTTAGAAGTTTATGATCAGTAACACTATGATTTCATTAAATGACTGAATTAAATACATTTGAATCTAGGAAAAAGGCAATTTCATATTGGGTGTGTAAGTGGTGTGATTGGAGTTAAATTTGCTTGAAAATCCGGCTAGGGAGCCTGGGAACTCTTTTCCCTGGTACCCGGGACAAAACTTAACCAAATTCTTAATTGGATCCCATCACTACAGTGGTTGGGCAGTTGGCTAACCCATGGGACTAGATGGGGTTAGGCTGGACTGATCGATCCATAAATCGAGACTCAACTTCTGTTTAGTTCGATAGATGAAGTAAATCTCAGACAAAAATTGTTCTATGGAAAAGAATCAATGGTTGTGCCTCTCAATGAGGAAAAAAGCGTTGGTCTCTATGATCCAAGTACAGTCTTTTTCCCTGATCTGACTATGGGACTTACGGGTTCGGTCAGATGAGCTCAGTTAGTTAAGGCTTCTGACTACGTTAGGGAAAAGTTATCCTGGTGGAATCGCTCGTGCTTTCCGGGAAAAGGAAGTTTTTTTGGGTTCGGTTTTGGAAAAATCGATGGATTAGTCTCTTGTCCGGATATCCGTGGGCGAGGCCCCGAGTGTGGGACCTTGCCTCCTGCAAGAAGTGCTACTTCCGCTATTAGCACCCCTGAAATTGTTGCGCGGTGGGGACAGGGATCTTACAATCATGGTCAAAGGTTTTACAATATATGCAGTATAGAAAGACAGGTGCCTTGTATGCGCAATAGGGATTGGGATGGTCATAGTGATTGCTCTCAACACAAGGCATTTTATTCTTCACTTGTAGAGGCATTAAGGATGTCTGGTTTTGAAGGAGTTCATCCTCTCTTAGAGATGTCAATTGAGCTGCTATGCGAGACGTCCTCCATTGACTCTCCGTCTCAGCAGTTGCAACTTTATCAGCCATGACCTTAATCACAAGACGGTCAAAATGCTTCCCCAGCATTCTTGACATAAAATAGTCATTTACAAATAGGTCACAAATATAATTTCTATATTGAACTCTCGTCTTTCCACATTATCCCTCATCAGTCCACATTACTTATTCCACATTTCATTCATATGTGTACTCATTCTCATCCAATCACATCATTTTCCATCTCATCACCTCACATTCATTCACATCACATATCATATATTCATATCCCAATTCACATGTCATCACATCTCATCCATTCACTCATATCGATGACACATCATTTCACATACACATTCACATTCATTATTCTACATACACATCCACATTCGTACATCCACATCATACATCCAATTCCACATCCGCATTCATACATACACATCCATATCCACATCCATCCACATCCACATTCATACATCCATATCCACATCCACATCCACATCCACATGCATACATCCATTTTCACATCCATATTCATACATCCACATCCACATTCCATATCTACATCTATAAATCCACATCCATACCCACATCCATACATCCACATTTCCATTCACATCCATACATCCATATCCACATTCCACATTCATACATCCATATCCACATTCCACATCCATACATCCACATCTACGTCCATACATCCATTTTCACATCCACATTTATACATCCATATCCACATCTACATTCATACATCCACATCCACATCCACATTCACATCCATACATCCACATCCACATTTCACATCCATACATCCATATCCACATTTCACATCTACATCCATACATCCACATCCACATCCACATTTACATCCATACATCCATTCCCACATTCCACATTCATACATCCATATCCACATACATACATCCACATCCGCATCTACATCCATACATCCACATCCACATCCACATTCACATCCATACATCCATATCCACATTCCACATTCATACATCCATATCCACATGCACATTCATACATCCACATCCACATCTACATTCATACATCCACATCCCCATTCACATCCATACATCCATTTTCACATTCCACATTCATACATCCATATCCACATTCACATTCATACATCCACATCCACATCTACATTCATACATCCACAATCACATCCACACATCCATATCCACATTCCACATTTACATCCATACATCCACATCCATACCCACATCCATTTACATCTATCTGATTCCTATCACATCTATTTATAGAATGAAGGAGAATTCTAATTTTTTGATATAAAGATTCTTTACGCATCTAATTAGGCATAAAGACAACTTTAGTAGGAATAACACTTTTATAAAAATCCTTTTATGCATCTATTTAGGCATAAGTTCAATTTTAAGGAAAATAACACTTTCAAATTAAAATTAAACCTTTTATGCGCTTTACTATGCTTAAATTCCATTTTAATGAGAATAACACTTTCAAAATTAAAAAAAATCTTTTATGCATCTAACTATGCATAAATTTAATTTCAATGAAAATAATACTTTTGAAATTAAAAAAAAATCCTTTATGCATCTTTATATGCATAAAATCAAAATTGATGAGAATAACTCTTTTGAATTAAAAATAAAATTCTTTATGCATCTATTTATGCATAAAATCAAAATTGATGAGAATAACACTTTTGGATTAAAATAAATTCTTTATGCATCTTTCCATGCATAAATCTAATTTAGTAGGAATTACACTTTTAGAATAGAAGAATTTCTCTTCTGCATCTAATTTATGCATTAAATCCATTTATGATGAAAATCACACTTTTAATATAAAAAATATCTTTTGTGCATATGTTTATGCATACAAATCATTTATGATGAAAATCACTCTTTTATTATAAAAGAATTTCTTTTATGCATCTATTTATGCATAAAAATTATTTATGATGAAAATCACACTTTTAATATTAAAAAAATATCTTTTATGCATATGTTTATGCATACAAATCATTTATGATGAAAATCACTCTTTTAATATAAAAGAATTTCTTTTATGCATCCATTTATGCATAAAAATTATTTATGATCAAAATCACACTTTTAATATAAAAAAATATCTTTTATGCATATGTTTATGCATACAAATCATTTATGATGAAAATCACTCTTTTAATATAAAATAATTTCTTTTATGCATAAAAATCATTTATGATGAAAATCACACTTTTAATATAAAAAATATCTTTTATGCATACAAATCATTTATGATGAAAATCACTCTTTTAATATAAAAGAATTTCTTTTATGCATCCATTTATGCATAAAAATCATTTATGATGAAAATCACACTTTTAATATTAAAAAAATATCTTTTATGCATATGTTTATGCATACAAATCATTTATGATGAAAATCACTCTTTTAATATAAAAGAATTTCTTTTATGCATCCATTTATGCATAAAAATTATTTATGATGAAAATCACACTTTTAATATAAAAAATATCTTTTATGCATATGTTTATGCATACAAATCATTTATGATGAAAATCACTCTTTTAATATAAAAGAATTTCTTTTATGCATCCATTTATGCATAAAAATCATTTATGATAAAAATCACACTTTTAATATAAAAAAATATCTTTTATGCATATGTTTATGCATACAAATCATTTATGATGAAAATCACTCTTTTGATATAAAAGAATTTCTTTTATGCATCCATTTATGCATAAAAATCATTTATGATGAAAATCACACTTTAATATAAAAAATATCTTTACAAATCATTTATGATGAAAAAACACTTTTATAATCAAAATAACAATTTTAATATGCTTCCTTATATGCATAGAATTTAATTCTAAAGAAAGTAACACTTTTTTATTTATCAGCATAAATTTACCAAAAAATACATAAAGCCAAGTGTAGCTGATCTGTACTGAATTGTTGGAGTATCAAACCATCGCCGAATTGCACTCTGAAGTGATAGGGATCTGTATCAAATACCCAATGGTTAATTTGAACCCTCAATTGGACCAAAATACAGTGATTAGTATTGATTAGTGAAATAATCCCTTGTTTTGTGTGTGCAAAAAATACACTGATTTGGAGGGATTAATCGGGGTAGTGATTATGACAGAAAATTCAATTTGAACACATAGACATGTGTAGAACCTTCCCAGTGCTAGATTAGATCCACCAATGTCTAATTAACACCTTGATTAGGTGGATTAATTAAGCAATTCGCCAAGATAACTCATTGTTCATGTGCAGAAGACTGTCCCAACTTGGAGTCTTCAATTGATCCACTTGCACAAATCTAATCTCAAAAGGCTTCAATATAGTGGTAGATAAATGTGTCTAGATATGTTTTGAGCCCACAAACATTAATATTGAAGCATTAATGAAGAATTAATCAAGTGATTAACAAAGGCACTTCCCTGACTGTGCACAGTGATGAATTTCACTGTAGACTTGATGAAATAAAAAACTGTCTTAACCAACTGTCTTAACCAGCTAATTGGTGGCCACTCTTGATCCAAACAAGAGTAAAACCCTCAATCCCTCAAGCCAAAGGAAAGCTCATAAAACTCCATTTAAAATAATAATTCTACTTATTTTTAATTCTACTCTATGGTTTTTTGAATTCTTTGCTTTTTAATGTGAATATGGATGTTAAGCCTTGATGAAAAGGCTTTCCCCTTCTCTTCATTATGAATTTAAGACTTTCTTTATTCTAAAATGAGAAACAAATAAATTAAGTTAAACTTTCCTTACTCTCTTTAGAAGTGAAAATTGATTAAATTAGAGTGCTTTATTTCATCTTGGGATAAATTTTAAAGTAAATTTAGAATGTAAAAATTGAGAAATGGTCAGCCATACAAAGGAGGTTATGGCAAAATTTTCTTAAATTTTGTGGAAATAAGTTTTATCTTTATGTTATTCAAAAAGAATAATTCCCACCGTTTGTGCATTCTAAAAGAAATTCTTTTAATTTAAAAGTGTTATTCCTATTTTATGCATAAATAGATGTATAAAAGGATTTTCTTTTATTATAAAAGTGTTATTTTCATTAGATTCAATTTCTATGCATAGAAAGATGCATATTGGATATTTTTTTATTATAAAAGTGTTATTTTCATTAGATTCAATTTCTATGCATAGAAAGATGCATATTGGATATTTGTTTTAATTATAAAAGTGTTATTTTCATTAGATTTAATTTATATGCATAGAAAGATGCATATTGGATATTTTTTTATTATAAAAATATTATTTTTATTAGATTCAATTTCTATATATAGAAAGATGCATATTGGATATTTTTTTATTATAAAAGTGTTATTTTCATTAGATTCAATTTCTATGCATAGAAAGATGCATATTGGATATTTTTTTATTATAAAAGTGTTATTTTCATTAGATTCAATTTCTATGCATAGAAAGATGCATATTGGATATTTTTTATTAAAAGTGTTATTTTCATTAGATTTAAGTTCTATGCATGGAAGGATGCATAAAAGAAATTTTTATTATAAAAGTGTTATTTTAGTTGGATTTAAAGTTTGTGCATAGAAAGATGCATAATAGAAATTTTTATTATGAAAGTGTTATTTTCATTGAATTCAATTTTTATGCATGGAAGGATGCATAACAGAAATTCTTTTTATTTTAAAGTGTTATTCCTATTAAATTGATTTTATGCATAAATAGATGCATAAAGAATTTTTATATCAAAATTAGAGTTCTCTTTAATTATATGTTTAATTTCTACGAGTATTTGATAAATAAATAAGTAAATACTCTAAGAGAGAAATTTCATCATTTTATATTCACTCGAGTTATAATGAGAAAATCCAAGAAATCTATCGAAGTCAAAATTTTAGATAAATGATTAAATTATTCCTCATCAAAATTTTGTGATTAGTTTAGAAATCGGTTAAGTGAATATTCAATGAATGAAATTTAGTAAAATTGTAATTGAAATATCACCCCCTTTTGAGAAAGATAGTTCAGGAAGAACCTTATCAGACTTGAAACCTGAATCAGACTATGACCAAGACCAAACTCTTTCGTCAGTTTCAAGGAAAGACGATGTGACCAATTCACGAAAATTCACTCAAACCTCCCACCAAATCTGAAACTAAGTTGAGACCCTTTGAATTGATCTGAGGATCAAGGTTACAGAATTTGAGGAATTGTGTTTTGGAATTCAGACCTACGATCAAGAAGTTTTGGGGACGTGGATTTAAGATATACTCATTGTATTCAAAAGAAAATCAAAACTGAAACCCTATTTTCTGAAAGGACTGTCTTCCGCCAGAATGCTGGAGGGAGCATTTGGTATATGTGTTTTTCTAAGGGAAGTTCGGCTGCAACATTTTAATCAATGGGTCGGACCAAGTTAATGGTGTTAGGCAGTCTTGTCCATACAGAGCTTTGAAAGGGCTCATCCCGATGCTTCGGTGAGGTATTGTAGGCAAACTTGACTAGGTGCAAATAGCTTAGCCACTTCTTGGGTTCCCTACCACAGCATGACCGAAGTATATCTTCGATTACTTGGTTCACCCTTTCAGTTTTGACCATCAGTCTCGGGGTGGTAAGGTGTGCTGAGCTCCAAGAAAGTTCCTACTGCTTCGAAAAATGCAGTCCAGAATCTTGACGTGAACTTGGGATCTCGATCACTTACTATTCTCCTGGGTAGGCCATGCAATCTAAAGATTTCCTTGAGAAACACTCTGGCCACATCCACTTGCAGTGTAGGTTTCTTTTACTGGAATCAGATGGGAAACTAGTCTATCAACTATCCCACGAAGATGGAGTTGTAACTTGATTGCATTGAAGGTAGTCCAGTAATCAAATCCATAGTGATACATTCCCAATTCATCTGGGGGATGTCTGATGGATGTAACTTCCCAGGCATTTTTACTCTCTCTGCTTTGACTTTCTGAAAAATTAGGCATTGACGTGCATGATTAAGTACATCCTTTTTTAGTTCAGGCCAAAAGAAGCTTTCTTTACAGACATGTAGGTCTTGATGAAACCTGGATGTCCTGCAATAAGGCTATCATGGGCTTCATTCAGAATTTGACCCTTAGTTCCCTCATCATTGAGAATGCATAGCTTGCTATTATAATATATAATTCCATCATCCAAGCTGTACCCTTGAACTCGGTTCAACTCGTGATGAGGAGTTTTGCTTTCCTGTATGAGTAGGGTAGCAATAGGGCCAAAGAACCTATCCTGCATGATCTTCTCTCTTGCTTCATTGATCAATGGATTTGACACCACTATGATTGCAAGCAAGGAGGCTTTTCTGTTGAGGGCATCTGCTACCACGTTTTCTTTGCCTGGGCGGTACTTGATTTCAAAATCAAATTCTTGCAGGGTCTGCATCCACCTTCTTTGGCGCATGTTGAGATCCTTCCGCATGAAGATCCACCTTTAAGCTCTGATGATCTGTCATCAAAGTGAATCTTTGATCCAATAGGTAATGTCTCCACAACTTCAGGGCATATATTACTGAAAGTAGCTCCAAGTCGTGGGGACAGCATAATTTCTCTCATGCGTTTTGAGTTTTCAGGATTCATAGGCCACTGCATGACCTTCCTACATGAGTGCACCTCTCAGGGCAAAACCACTGGCATCAGTTACTACCTCAAAGGGTAGAGAGAAATCTGGCAATTTCAGAACGGGATTGGTTACCAAGGCGGTCTTCAGCTTATCAAAAGCACTCTGACTCTGGCAGACCATTGAACTGAGATATTCTTTTTGAGAAGATTAGTCGGGGGGGAAGCTACGAGAGCATACTTAGGTATAAAAATTCTATACCAACCAATTAATCCCAAGAATCCTCTAACTTCTGTCATTGTCTTTGGTTCAGGCCAATCTATGACTACTTGGACTTTTGCAAAGTCCAGAGAAATTCCGTCTTTGGATACCAGAAAGCCCAAGTATTCAACATGGTCAACAGAGAAAGTGCATTTGTTCTTTTTTGCAAAGAGTTGGTGCTTCCTTAGAATCTCAAGAACTTTTCGGACGTGAGCTTCATGGTCAGCTGCATTCTTTAAAGCACCAACTCTTTGCAAAATGTCCTGCATTAGGTGATTGAATGTAGCTGGGGCATTAGTCAATCCAAACGGCATGATTGTAAATTCATAGTGCCCAAATCGAGTATTGATGGCTTTCTTTGGGATATCTTGCTCATTAATCCTGATCTGATAATACCCTGATTTGAGATCTATCTTTGAAAAGATCTGGGCTCCACTTAGCCTGTCCAAAAGCTCATAAATTTTGGGGATAGGATACTTATTCGTAACTGTCAGCTAATTGAGACCTCTGTAATCCACACAGAGTCTTAGCGTTCCATCTTTCTTTTTTTGAAAGAGAACTAGTGCTCCCTAAGGTGAAACACTGGGTCTTACAAACCCTTGTTCTAATAGCTACCTAAGCTGTTCCTTAAGTTCAATGGCTTCAGGGACTGGCATTCTGTACGTGCGCTGGGCTACTGGTGGTTGAGCTCCCGGGGGTCAATTCTATCACATGATCTATCACATCTGCTATCGTAACTGCTCTGGCTGCTGCAGATTGGGGCAGAACTCTTTCTCTTTGGTTACACGAGTTCTAGGAGAGGGAGTTTTGAGATTACTCTGTATACAGAGCAGATGGCTGAGCTGGATTCCTCTTGGGATTGCTCTGATTTTGACGAGACGAATAGGAAGGGGTTGATCTCTGCATTTTGGGTCCTTGACTTCCCTATCCTCTTGACATGGCAAGAGTCGGGAAGTCTTGAAGCTGGTGATCGAAACCTTGATATCCAAAACATATGTTCTCACTTCTAAGCTTATCCATCTGAGTCCTTGAAAAAGGTGGGGCTCCTGAGAAAGTGTTCTGAGGGAAGGGTCTTCCTTCACTTCTGAATCTACCAGCATCTTGATTCTGATTGGGGCCTTGCTACCTTTTTGGGGGAGGAAAGTTTGAAGCCTTCCTAGGGTTTGGAAGCTTTTAAAGTTTGAGGGTGCAGACTTGACAACAAATGCCTTGGCAAAGTCCTTTGCCATTCTGATAGCTTCCGCCCCATTAAGACTGGTTTGGCATTTTTCACTAAAGTGTCCAATGGCTCGTTCATTCCTCGAATGAATCTGGCATTTGAAGAATACCATCAGCTACTCTTCATCCAAAAGTGGATAATATTTGAGGAGAAGGACAATCGCCTAATGGTATTCTTCAATTGTTCGGCTATCCTGCTTCAATTCTAAGAACTCATTCATTTTGGTTTCCAGGAAGCCTGGTGGACAGAACCTTTTCCTGAGGTATACCTTAAGATCTGACTAGGTCTGGGTATTTTGGTCGAGACGGTTTGTCTCGCAATGGTTCCTCCATGCAACCTTAGCCGTTTCCACAATTTTTAATCTGGCGAGAGCCATCTTGCTCCTCTCATTAGCCATCTTGCTCCTCTCATTATAACCGGTTACATCAAAGTACTCTTCCATTGCCTCAATCCAATTTTCCATTGTTTTTTCTAACTGTTCCCCTTCACCCTTAAATGGACCAAACTGGGATCAGTGCAGGGCTTTACGAACGTCTGGATCTAACTCTTCATCATCAATAGAGGATCCGGTTGCCTAGCACGGGCCGCGCGCCTCATGATTCTAACAAAATGGGATTTTTGTCATCTTAACTTTGCCATCAAATTTATGAATATTTAAATTTTTTGAGATTATTTTCTTAAACAATTAAATATTCCATCATAATTCTTAAAAACAAGATTCACTTTGATAATTTTGTTAACCAATATTCACACAACCACGAAATCAATTTGGAATCTTTTGCAAAACATCATTTATTATCAAAAGTTTTTGATATATACATAGAGCGTCTCGGCTCCAAATGTCACTGCCTCAATCGCATACACATAAAAAGGCAATACTGCGATGGATGCATGCTATGATATACACGATCCATCACTGATAAGGGTGCTATAATTCTACTTCTAAGAATAACACGGCTTAGAAGTCTAAAAATTTGGCAAGAATTTCTAAAATTTTGGGGCGAATGATTAAAGAGTTGGACATAACAAACAACTCCTAGCCTTATCAAGATCATGGCTAGTGAGATATTTTGCCTAAGTCTTTGAAGCTGATTGATATTGACGTTAATAAATCGCCCTCTAGAGAACCACATGTGCTGACATCGCTCTACTGGATCAGGGAAGTATAGATCCTCAAAGTGACGAGCGAGCCTCACTTTGCTTTCTCGGGTTGTAGCAGAGTTGATGAGATGTTCGAAGGCAAAGGCGATCATATCCTGACTCTGGGAAAATCCAAGAATGCTAGACAGATTTGGGGTATCCATCTAAAAATCCAATTCAATTTATGAGTTTTCAATTTATGAATTCATTTCAAACATAGTCTTAGCAAGTGAAAACATTTTTTTCTCGCAGATTTACTTTAAAATTTTAGGCAATTTTTGCTGCTATTTCATAAGTTTACAACAGCGCTCTGATACCAGCTGCTGTGAGATCCCACTGCCCCCTCCGTGCACCAGATTCCCGGTTGCTAGCAGAGGAAGTAGCTTCTTCGTGCGCGGGGCAAGGTTTCCCACTCGGGGCCTCGCCCTCGAATGTCCGGAACACGAGACTAATCTGGTGGTCATTCCAAAACCGAAACCAGGAAATTTTCCTTTGCCCAAAAAATGGAGACGATTCCACTAAGAAAAAAGGCACCTCCTTCATGAGGGGGAATCCCCACTCTCTGAGGTGTCAAAATTTCATTTTTTAATGTTTCCTTTGGTCCTTAGTCCACTCTTCATCTTATGTGAGTATTTACTCATTTTTTGGGGGGGGGGGGTTCTTTATTTCTTTAATTTATCTCCTCTCCCTACATTTGGATTAATCTTATTGGTCTCTCAGAACCTTAATCCAACATTTTTAAAAAATCTAAACCCTTAAGCTAAGGTCTTTTGAGAAGATTATAATATATTTCTAATGCACCTTAGGAAATTCTTTTTAAACTTCTGTTTCAGGGGAATTTAGATTAATAAGAAAGGATATTTTTCCATCTAAAGATATCTAAAAACTGAGTTACCTCTATCTAGAACATTTTCTCTCTCTAGGCCAAAACAGGTAGAAACTAGATCTTTTACTATTCTGAAAAGGGGATTGATTTACAGGGGAAGAAACTGGACATCTTGGGGGTTTAGGGAGGAATCTTACAAAACCATAGAGATATAAACACCATATTGGGTCCAATTTGCCCCACATGTGTGAGACCCAGTCTTACACATGAGTATTTCAATGATTTATTAAAATATGAAGTAATTTGGTATAATTAATTTCTTTGATAGAGAGAAGACATCATCTCATCGGAGAAGAAAGGAGAATAAGAAAAGAAAGGAGATCTTCATCCAAGGAACCTACAATTCTTACAAATCACGTTTAATAGAGTTCTCTCTCACACACACACACACAAATAAACTCATGAAATAATTAAACGATACAAGAAAAACAATAAAAGAAGCTGATACTCTCTGTAGACATCTGCATGTCCTAGCTCCCTATATTCAGGTGTACAGGCCTACAACTTGTAGCTGTAGCTCTTTGGTCTTTCACTAGAATATAGTCGATTTAAGTATGAGAATAGTGTCAGTCTACAACCCATCGCGGGCCTTTTCACTAAATTTGGTTGTATGTAAAAATAGATTGGTTTGGGAAGTTCTATTTTAAGAAAAGATTATTTTTTCTATCAATTAGCTTTTTAGTATACGTATATTATTATTATATGATACAAAAGTTTTTTATTTTATAATATTTTAATTTAAATAAAGATCATTACAACAATAATCAACCTTAAATTATTCATAACATTCATTTTGGACATATGTATCTATCGACACTCAAAGTTGAGTCTCACATAATATATTTTTGACCACCACTAGCTTGCTTCCATTATCACATCCAAATGATCTAAAGTTACATCAACTATGCCAGTCAATTAATAAATTTATTAACAAAAAATGCAAGTAACCATACGAAACTTTATATCATCAAGATGATGCAACCAATACTTCCATGCATGTATGGATTCACTTGCATATGCATAAAGTAGGCTACTATCACTCAGATTTAGAAAGGCGTACCAATATAAACCTATCTAGGAAAATTCATAAAAGTGGAAATGTGAGAATATATATTCCATGGATTAACTCCAATCCATAATAAATAGAAAATATATGTCATGAATTTACTCCTCATAACATGCCTCAGAGGGTGACAAGCAACTATCCTCAGTTGTCACAAAATCATAAATAATCATGGGTGAGTATCCGTGTAAGATGTAATCAAGGACAGATAGGCATCGAGGGCATGATCATAAACCCATTGAGCCTCTTCGATGGGGTATCATTTATACTTGGCCAAATATCTCTGATAAATGTTTCCTCAAATACCTCTCTTCAATTGTATAATCAACAAAAAAGAGTAAATGAGAATAGTAAATAATCATGAATTCACTTAAACTAGTCAATTTTGGTTGAGTAGTAGCAGCTCTGCAACTTTGTAGAAGAAGTCAAAATCTGATTTAGTCATTTACTAGGTCAAAACTGTAATCCAAGTTAGGGTGGTCTAAAATAGCTACGAGAAGGAAAAATAAAAACAATATGACTCTATTTTTATTGTGGAGAGTTTGATACCACTGTTGTACAATGGAACAAATTGAAATCAAAATAATCAAATTTTCACTTCAAATAATAATTTGCAAGAAATTAGAGCATAGAGATATAGACACCATATTGGGTCCAATTTGCCTCCCATGTGTAAGATTCGGTCTCACACATGAGTATTTCAATGATTTATTAAGATATAAAGTAATTTGGTACAATCAATCTCTTTTTGATAGATAGAAGACATCATCTCGTTGGAGAAGAAAAGAGAATAAGAAAATAAAGGAGAGCTTTATCTAAGGAACCTATAATTCTTACAAATCATGTTTAATAGAGTTCTCTCTCACACAAACTCATTAAATAATTAAATCATATAAGAAAAATAGTAAAAGAGACTGATACTCTCTGTAGACATTTGCCTATCTTAGCCTGTCCTGGCTCCCTATATGCAGGTATGTCCTACAACTTGCAGCGGCTATAACTTTGCGGTCTTTCACCAGAATATAGTCAAGTTCGACCTAAACCCACAATGCGGGCTGTTTTGCTAAATTCAATTGTATGTAAAAATGTCTAGACTACTTTGGAGAGATCTATTTTAAGAAAAGTTTACTTTTTCTATCAATTAGCTTTTTAGTATACATATATTATTATTACTACTATTATTACATGAAATAGAAGCATATTTATTTTTACTTTTAATATTCTATATTATTTTAATTTGAATAAAGATATTTAAAATAATAATCAACCTTAAATTATTCATAACAGTCATTTTGGACATATGTATCTATCGACACCCAAAGTTGTCTCACAAAATATACTCATGAATGACCACCACCACCAGCTTGCTTCCATTATCACATCCAATGATCTACACTTAAATCAACTACGTCAGTCAATCAATAAATTAATCTACTAAACATACAAGTAACCATATGAAACTTCATATCATCAAGACGATGCAACAAATACTCCTACGCATATACGGATTCACTCGCGTATGCATAAATTAAGCTAGGATTGCCCAGATTTAGAAAGGCTTCCCGATCTAAATCCATCTAGGAGAATTCATAAAAGTGAAAAATGTGATAATACATATTCCATGCATTAACTTCAATCCATAATAAATAGAAAATATGGGAATTTATATTCCATGAATTTACTTCTCATAATAGGATGGAGGTCATACAGGATGAGTATGACTCAATCCTAAAAAATGACCTGTTATTTAGAAGATTTACCTTATGGTAAAAAGGCCATTGGTACAAAGTGGGTTTATAAGCTTAAGCATAAAGCTGGTAAGGCTTATTACAAAGGGTTATGCTCAAGAGAAGGATATCGATTATGATCAAACCTTGACACCCACGTCTTGTATGACTACGATCATTATTGCATTCGTAGCACATCATGATTGGGATCATGATTGGGATGTACATCAGTTAGATATTAAGAGTGCCTTCTTGAATAGTAATTTATATGAGGAGATATATATATCTCAACCTCCTAGTTTTGTTGAGAAGGCACAAGAATCTAAAGTATACAAGTTAAGAAAACCTTTAGATGGCCTTAAGCATGCTCCCAGAGCATTGTATGAGAAGATAAATGCATACTTGGTTGTAAGTGGTTTTTGTAATAGTCTAATTAAGATTACTCCTATGTAAAGAGGAGTAAAGGTTGTTTTTTGGTCATCGTTTTATACCTTAATGACATGCTAGTCACATGCCCTAATGAGGAGAATATTTCAACCTTCAAGGTTAAATTACATGTGTCATTTAAGATGATATTTGGGATCATTGCATTATTATTTGGGCATACAATTTGGGATCATTGCATTATTATTTGGGCATACAATTTATGCAATGTGATGATGGTATTGTGATGTTAAAGTTAAAGTACATACAAAGGATACTTACATGGTTTGGTCTTGAAGATTATAAGCCTACTACTACTACACCAAGAGAGACAAGTGCTAGGCTTAGTCTTTAGGATGTATGTGAACCATTTGATGCATCAACTTTCCATGTAATATGAGGGCACATATTCAATTTGGGATCTCCTAGTTGAGCAAGTTTATACACAGTCCCAAAAGTAAGCATTGGTAGTAGGTTGCCAAGCATGAGTATTTAGATATTTACAAGGCACTCAATCCCTTTGCCTATTCTATGCTAAGAGGAGAAATATATTCAGTTGCATGCTTTCAATGATTCTAATTGGGGTAGATGTTATGACATACGAGTGGCTTTGAATTTCATCTTGGTGATTCATGTATATCAAGAAGTAGCCAATAAATAATGGGTGATTCTTGATAGTTCAAGCTATGAAGCTAAGTATAGGGCAGCTTTTACAACTACTGTGGAGTGTGTATGGCTCAAACACCTTTTAGCAAATCTTGGTGTTGGATAATAGTCCCCCACCTCCATCTTCACTAACAACCAAAGTGCATTAGTAACCGTTTGAGGAATCTAGTATTTCATGCTCACACAAAGCACATTGAGATGCATTATCATTATGTCAGAAAGAGGCTCATTATAAGAGAGATTAGCATGGCTTATGTCTCTACATGACAATGTGCAAATATATTCATGAAGACTCTCTCATGAGAGAAGTTCTAATCTTTTTGAAATCCTTTGGGCTTATTTCCATTTGGGGATTAATTAGCAACACGATCCCTGTACATGTTCACATCATCACTACTAAGGAGATTTGTAGCCATTTATATGGTAGCGAGATGTGGATGTAGGCTAATAATGGGCCGGGGCACTTTTTCCCTCTTTAGGAGGTTTTTTTCCCCTGAGTGTATGTACACACTCTTATAAGTGTGTGTCGTGACCTTATCATGTTACTTCACTTGTACTTCACTCATTCTCATCAATCTACTTTGAGTGTTGTGTTTCTATCTCTCTCTCCTTGCTTGCTATATCTATATGTAAGCTTATATCTATCTCTCCTTACTTGTTGCTACATCTATGTGTGGGTTTTTACCTTGATCTCTACTCCAGAGGCTTGTGGTGCCAATTTCTTTAACCTCTCAAAATCTAGATATAGGTGTTTTCTTTTTGTAAAAGCCTTGAGCTTCTACAGCTTTGTTGGAATCCAACTAGGTGTTGGTTGTTGGAAAGAAATTGAGGTTAGGGGCCATTGCTTGACTTTCTTCTAAGAGATTATGAAGCTGATAGCTTGGTTTTTGGGACCCAAATAGAAGTATTCCCATCATTGAAGCCTTGAGCTTCTAACTTCTTAGTGGGGATCCAGCAAGACTATGTTTCTTATGGCTTCTTCTTGGCATACTAGATAAATACTTTTGATCAAATGGTGCCTAACTGCCAAGTCTTTACTCATACATCTTTGGCTAGCCAAGGTACTCTTGAATTTTTCACTCCTAATTTGGTAATCTTCCTAAGAGGTTGTTTGAGGTTGAGAACTTATTAAGTTAAAGAAGTATTCCAACCCACTTGAAGGAGATCCTAACTCTCGGCCCACCAACAAAGGGTGAACCAGATGAGTCCCCAACAACCAGAATTTGCCTTACATCGAGATGCCCAGATTGACCAACGAGTAAACCAACTTTATTATCACTATACAGTGGCTTTCTATATCATTATATGGTATTGATGTGTGTGAACACACTTAGGACCTTCGGGGGAACTTTTTCCCTCACTAGGAGGTTTTTTCCCCTGTGCGTATGTTCACCCTCTTATCTACTCATTTTGGGGTGTGTACTTATCTTTTGTATTTGGCACACATCTTTTCATTCTAATCTAGTGAGTTTGTGTGCTCTTAAGCTTCTCTATCTTGTGTGTGTGCATTGTTGCAACCCTAACCCTGATTCTAATAATTGGTACCAGAGCTTATTTTCTTGACACTTGATCTAGTATTCTGCCTCCCTCCTCACGACCCTGTTTTTCTGTCTCCGATTGAGATACCCTCTTAGGAGAACAAAGTATATACTAGAGTGTTTTGTATATGAAGTATACACAGTTTTGGGAGTCCGTGGTGCGATTCGGGCGTGTTTTGAACACCACAAGGTTTCTGCAGACATTCTAGAGAGGCATCATTTTGGATTGGTTTTGCTCGATTTTGGGTGTTTGGGCCATGCAGCAGCAAAGATTTGGTGTGCAGAAGCATCTACAGTGTCTTCAACAACATCAACCATCATACTTTTGCCTAGTAAAACTCTGTTCTCTCTTCTCTATGTTATTTTTCATACACTTTGCAGGTGATTCAGTCAGTTGTTGGCAACCATCGAGGGTTGCATTCAGTGAACTCTAAGTACTTGCAGTGTGTTAAAAGATTTTACATTTGGTAGAAATTCATGGCTGGAAGTAGTGATGTATTTAACATGGTCTGTGAGGACAAACTTGATGGGACTAACTACCCTTTATGGTCCTATATGATGAGGCATGTACTGGTTGCTAAAGGCCTTTAGAATGTGGTCAGTGGTAGTGAAACTCGTCCTATTTCACAACTACCAGTGCAACCATGTGATGCAGGTACATTTGAAGTAGAATCTGATACAGTTGTGGCTCCTCCATATCTTCTTGACCAAGATCAAAGATTTTAAGGAGCAGCTTGCTAGTGTGGATGAGATATATCCTGATAGTACATTGGTGCCCACAATTCTCAATGCATTACCGAATTCTTATTAGAGTTTTGCCTCTACCCTTAGACTCATGATGAAGGGAAATCCAAATGCCCTTACATTTGATAAGCTGGTTTCAGTACTCTTGCAAGAAGAGCAATCTAGGCAAAACAGATCTATTATGTGAGTTAGTGACCGAGCTTTTGTTTTCAATTAGAAAGGCAAAGGTAAAGCTTCTTCGCATGGTGGCTTTAAGCCAAAATCAGAATCCTTAGGTAAGGATGCAGAGAAAGAAGGTGATAAGCCTTAAAAAAAGGGCAAGTGTCACTATTGCAAGAAACCAGGGCACTACATACATGAGTGCAAGAAAAGGCTAGAGAAGAGAAAAAGAAAGAATCAGGCATAGTTGTGGTGGCTGATGCATCTGCACCAAGTGTAGAGTAGAAGGAATCTGCAAAAGTTTTGCTTAAGATGATTGGGCATGGACTGTACATTGTAGTTATGACCCTTATGTTCATGATGTATGCATGTCAGTGCGCCAGAATTAAATGCTCGGTACTTTGATAGTGGTACTAGTAAGCACATTACTTCACAAAAAAAATTGTTCTCATCTCTGGAATCTGTCCCAATTACAGGAACTGTCACATGTGCAAATGGTTCCTCATATCTTGTGTCAAAGGAGTTGGTAGAGTTGTGCTCACTATTGCAAATGGGGGCACATTTACTCTTTCTAAAGTTTTATATGTGCCAGGCATTAAGAAGAACTTGCTATCAGTTTCAGCCTTAGCCTTGTCAAGCTTGATGGTGGCCGATGAAATTTGTGGATGACAGATGTACAGTTCAAGATAAAAATGATGGTTATTCTGTAAGATTCCTCCCCAGCCCCTCAAGATGTCTAGTTTCTTCCCCTGTAATCAATCCCCTTTTCAGAATAATAAAAGATCTTGTTTCTACCTGTTTTGGCCTAGAGAGAGAAATTATTCTAGAGAGAGTAAACTCAATTTTTAGATATCTTTGGATGGAAAAATATCCTTTCTTTTTAGATATCTTTGGATGGAAAAATATCCTTTCTTATTAAACTAAATTTTCCCGAAACAGAAGTTTAAAAAGAATTTCCTAAGGTGCATTAGAAATAAATTATAATCTGCTCAAAAGGCCTTAGCCTAAGGGTCCAGATTTTTTAAAAAAAATTGGATTAAGGTTCTGAGGGACCAATTAGATTAATTCAAATGTAGGGAGTAGATAAATTGAAGAAGTAAAGGAAAACCCCCCAAAAATGAGTAAATACTCACATAAGATGAAGAGTGGACTAAGGACCAAGGAAAATAGTTAAAAACCTGATTTTTGACACCTCAAAATGGGGATTTCTCCTCATGAAGGAGGCGCATTTTTTCTCATTGTTGCTTTCCATTTTAAATCAATAAAATGAGATATTTCATCTCTCCTCTCTCCTAATTCAAGTCTAGTTCTAAAAAGTAAGCTGAACTGACACAAAAATGGTCAAAAATTGACCAAACTGATTTGGAAAATTCTAGAATCAGTTTGCTTGGTTTGAGGCTCACTTTTTCCTATAAATAGAAGCCTCCCCCTTTGTAAAAGCTTAATAGTGTTTACGCACTATCACTCTACTCCTCCCTAGAGAGCCAAAAACATTGAATTCACTTGATAATTTACCTGTTTTTGACTAATTCCTCTACAAAGAATTGATGGCCACTCTTGATCCAAACAAGAGTAGAACCCTCAATCCCTCAAGCCAAAGGAAAGCTCACAAAAATCCATGTAAGTTATTAATTCTAGTTTTCTTTTAATTATAATCTATGGTTTTCTGAATTCTTTGCTTTTTAATGTGATTATGGATTTAATTTATAAGCCTTGATGAAAAGGCTTCCCCCTTCTCTTCATTAAGAATTTCAGCCTTTCTTTATCCTAAAATGAGTAACAAATAAATTGAGTTAAACTTTTCCTATTGATTACTCTTTAGAAGTGAAAAATTGATTAGATTAGAGTGCTTTATTTCATCTTGGGATAAATTTTAAAGTAAATTTAGAATGTAAAAATTACAAAATGGTCAGCCATACAATGGAGGTTATGGCAAAATTTTCTTAAATTTTGTGGAAATAAGTTTTATCTTTATGTTATTCAAAAAGAATAATCCCCACCATTTGTGCATTCTAAAAGAAATTCTTTTTATTTCAAAAGTGTTATTCCTATTTTATGCATAAATAGATGTATAAAAGGATTTTCTTTTATTATAAAAGTGTTATTTTCATTAGATTCAATTTCTATGCATAAAAAGATGCATATTGGATCTTGAAGGAGTCGCTCGTGCTTTCTGGGCAATGGGAAGTTTTTTCGGGTTCGATTTTGGAAGAACCGATGGATTAGTCTCTTGTCCGGATATCCGTGGGGCGAGGCCCCGAGTGAGGGACCCTGGCCTGCGCAAGAAGTGCTACTTCCACTACTAGCGGCGTTGAATTTGTTGTGCGGTGGGGACAAGGACCTTACAGCTCGTATCAAAGCAAATTGGCTAAAGTGGATCAACTGAGAAGCCAAAAATGTCAAATTGATGAAGTAGCAGTAAAAGGTTGAAATTGTGTAATAAAATTCATACAAATTGTTATACAGACTGAAATTCATAAATTGGTAATTGGGTCTTCAAATAGAAGTACCACAATTATATGGAATCCATGACTTGCTTGAGGCCTAAAAATGATGGTATTTACCTTATAATTCCAAGGACCGTGACCACCCATATATACGGAGGGTATAACTGCAGCTCTTTACTGGCAGTATATATGAGTAAATCTAAGACCTTAAAATTATAAGCATACATGCTATCTAGATGATGAATTCAAATGTGGTTGATATGATTTTAAAATTCTTGTTGAGAAGTGATGAGTTGATTTGGATTTTGATTGAAAAATGATGATTCCTGAATTTTGGTTGAAATGAAATAAGCTGAGCAAAAACCTCAATGAGGATGAATGGGAAGAGTCCCTGTGATGAATGGGAAGAGTCCCTGTGATGATGTTCATAATTGGAATGACGATAATGACTTCAGCAAATCACTATGAGATTAGTGGATTGTGCTGACAATTGCTATTTTTAACACTTGACCCAGTGGATCAAGTTAAGGGATGACAAATTAAAAATCTGTAAAATTGAATTTCCCATGGAGGACTGTTCAGATGGAAATTTCGGTCTAATGGACCATTATTGTGTTAACGATATGAATGAGATGTTCTGAATGAATTATTATCCGATAATGAGTTCTATATGAATATCTTTATCCCATGATTCTGTGAGGAACTGACCAATCTAAAGAACCCCAGAATTGAATCTAAAATCAAAATTGAATCTGACAAACTGGCTCATCATCAGCAGTGCAACACTTGTACAGTTTTAGAACCCAGTAGGATGATATTTGTCGTATGCCTCAAATTCTCGCCGCCGCTGGATGAAGAACAGCCGATGGCTAGGTTCATTCGGGGACTAAACGAACCTTTGAATATCTTGGTGAAGAATGCCAAGCCAGTTTCCATGGCTGAAGCAGTGCGGATGGCGAAGGATTTCACCAAGGCCTTTGATGTCAAAGTCCCACCAAAGCCAGCACCATCACCTTTCAAAAGGTTTTTAATTCTAGAAGGTGATTTCAACCTTCCGCCGCCTAAAAAATATTAGGGTCAAGCCCAGGATATGGGAAGTTACAGAATGGAAGAACTGTCCTTTTCTCCTGAAACTCAATCTCCTGGAATTCAACTTCAAAAGTTCCACCCTTGAACAAGGGAGTGAAATGCTATAACTGTCAAGGAATTGGACATCACAGTATGGATTGCCCAACACCTTTTGGATCAAGGTTTTCGGGGGGCAGGGAAATCATGGATCAAGATTCCAAACTCCAGCTCCTTCCTTCCAGAGTAATCAGGTTTCTTTCTGCCAAAATCAAGAAAATCCCAGAGGTAGACCCTCTAACCAACCCGCAGTCTCAATCCAAAGTAATGCAAGACCTCCGCCTCAGAATAGGGGAAGGCAAAAAGAGATATTTCCAAATCGGCCGTCTCAACAACATCCCTGCTTACCCTCAACTCACGTGTAGCAGGGTTATAATACTTGTATCCCTTTTGCTCAAGGGAAAAAGAGATGTGAGGTAAATAGATGTGAAGAGATGTGTGAAGAGAATCAGATAGATGTGAATGAAGGGATGAACAGATGTGATGTGAATAGAGGTGATGAGATGTGAGGTAAATAGGTGTGAAAAGATGAGTGATATGAATCAGATAGATGTGAATGAAGGGATGCATAGATGTGATGTGAATAGAGGTGATGAGATGTGAGGTAAATAGATGTGATGAGATGTGTGATGTGAATCAAGTAGATGTGAATGAAGGGATGCATCAATGTGAGGTAAATAGATGTGATGAGCTGTGTGATGTGAATCAGATAGATGTGAATGAAGGGATGCATCGATGTGAGGTAAATAGATGTGATGAGATGTGTGATGTGAATCAGATAGATGTAAATGAACGGATGGATAGATGTGATGAGAATAGAGGTGATGAGATGTGAGGTGAATAGATGTGAGGTGAATAGATGTGATGAGATGTGTGATGTGAATAGGGGTGAAGAGATGTGAGGTGAATAGATGTGATGTCATGTGAATTAGGATGTAAATGAATGATATGGGATGTGAGTGAATGTATGTAAAAGAATGTGGTGGATGTGTGTGTATGCGAAGGAATGTGATGTGATGAAAAATGATGTGATGTGACATGAATATATGTGGATGTGAAGTGATAGATATGAATATATGAATAGATGTGGGTAGTCATACAGGTGAACAATTGGATGGATGTGTATGAATATATGTGGATGTGAAGTGATAGATATGAATATATGAATAGATGTGGGTAGTCATAGAGGTGAACGATTGGATGGATGTGGATGAATGAGATATAGTGTGGACAAAAGTGATGTGATATAATGTGGATAGAATGTATGTGATGGGATGGTTATCAGAGTGTATGTGGTGGTATGAATGAACGAATGTGATGGATATGAATGAATGAGATGTGATGTGTGTAAATGGATGTGACGTAATTGAATGTAATGGACGAGAATTGATGTGGTGTCATGTGAATTGTGATGTGAATGATTATGATGTGATGAGAAAAGGAATACAGATGAAATAAATGAGGAATGATGTGGAAAGACAAGAGTTTGCTATAGAAACTGTATTTATTATGACCTTTTTTTTAATGAACTGTTTTATGTCAAGAATGCTGGGGAAGCATTTTGACCGTCTTACGAATGAGGTCGTGGAGTCCTAATCTGATAAAGTTGCAATAGTTGACGGAGAGTCAATGGAGAACGTCTCGCATAGCAAGGTTGGTCGAGGTCTTGACCAGCCTCGGTTCGATTAAAATGGTGAGCTTCCGGTACGGTGGATGAGGGACCAAGGAAGCGGCCTATGAGTGAAGCACTAGGTGACCTGCGAAGGATCCAAGGGGCTGCTCACCATACGGTGCTCGGGCTCTGGGTCGCCGAAGATACCCACACGTGCATTGTGGAAGATATTAGAACAAGGAGTAAGAGTTGTTTTCTGAATTTGGGCATGGATCTAGTTGATCGACCTTGCTAGTCCTCAACGGATGAGTCCATGGTTCTTTTATATGGATCTGTTGGTTGATCTTGCTGATCTTCAACGAAGATTCCATTTTGATATTTGAATATTGCCGAGTACTATGAGCTAGGAACCATCGAAAAGACTCCTGAGTGGATAGGTGGTGAGCGTTCTGGTTGTGCCAATGATGCCATAGGTACACTGAGGAAGGAATGATTGGAAATTAGAATTCAACTGGAAATTTTTGGAGGATTATGATCAATGACTATAATTTTATTAAATGATTGTTTTAAAGACAGCTGAATTTGTGAAAAAGGCAATTCATATTGCGTGTGTAAGTGGTGTGACTAGTTTTAAGTTTGCATGAATATCCGGCTAGGGGGGCCTGGGAACTCTTTTCTCTGGTACCCCTCGAGACAAAACCTAACCAAATTCCTAATTGGATCCCATCACTACAGTGGTTGGGTGGTTGGCTAACCCATGGGATTGTAGGCTGGACTGATGGATCCCTAAATTGAGACTCAATTTTGTTATGGTACGATAGATGAAGTAAATCCCGGACAAAAATTGTTCTTTGGAAAAGAATCAAAGAATCAATGGCTGTGCATCTCAATGGCTGTGCATCTCAATGAGGAAAAAAGTGTTGGTCTCTATGATCCAAGTGCAATCTTTCCCTGATCTGATTATGGGACTTACGGGTTTGGTCAGATCAGTTCAGTTAGTTAAGACTTTTTTGACTACGTTAGAGAAAAATTATCTTGGAGGAATCGCCCGTGCTTTTCGGGCAATGGAAAGTTTTTCCGGGTTCGATTTTGGAAGAATGGATGGATTAGTCTCTTGTCCGGATATCCGTGGGCGAGGCCCCGAGTGAGGGACCCTGACCCTCGCAAGAAGTGCTACTTCCGCTGCTGGGACAGGGACCTTACATATTCTATCATTGCCTCATGTACCTTGTTTCATGGCCTATACAAGATGGATGTATTTGAGAAGTTGCAGCATGATGCTTGCTCAGTCTCTATGACTCATGCTATGAGTGATGCAAAATTATGGCATGCATGATTTGGCCATCTAAATTGTGACAGTTTGTTACGCCTTCAAAGGCATGATATGGTGTCTGAGTTGCCAACTCTTGGGACCCCTACTAGACATGTGTATTCTTGGAAAAATGCATCAGGCATCATTTCCAAAGGATGGATCTGTGAGAGTTGTTAAGAAATTACAGCTTATACATAGTGATGTATGTGGTCCTATAAGGACACCATCTATTGGGGAATATCTGTACTTTGTCACTTTTATTGATGATTACTCTAGATATAGTTGGGTGTATCCATTAAAGTAGAAGTCAAAGGTTTTCATGTGCTTTAGGCACTTCGTATACATGGCTGAAAATGCATTTGAATGTAAAGTTGGCACCCTTCATTCAAATCGAGGGGGGAGTATATTTCCAAGGAATTTCATACATATATGGCTAAAAAAGACATAAGGCATCAATGTACAGTGCCATACACACCTCAGCAAAATGGTGTGGCTAAAAGGAAGAACAGGTCTCTCATGGAGATGGCATGATGTATGGTGAAAGCCCAAGATTTACCTCATGGTTTTTGGTTAGAGGCAACTATCTGTGCAAACTATGTCTTGCTTATGCTCTTGTGTCTCAGCAGCAACAACGTAGTAAGCTTGATGATAAGGCAGTTAAATGCATATTTGTGAGATACAATTCAAAAAGCAAGGGATATAGACTCTACCATTTGACCTCAAAGCAGATTTTGGTAAGTAGATATGTTGTTTTGTTAAAAACTCAATTCATCCCATGCTTTCATGCAAAAAAACAGTAGAATGTATGCTCACAGGACATGTTTGATTCGCTCCTACCTTTGTTTAATGGAGGGCACCCTTATGCAGAGCAATTGAATGCTCAATCAATCAAGTGCTAAAATTCAACCTTTGCAGGTGCAAAATCAGCCTTTTGATGATGAGGCAATTATTGAGGATGTAGTGGATGAGGAGAGAGCAGCCACAGAAGAATCTAGGAATATGCCAAAATGGCTTGTGTAGACATTGAGGGATAGCAAGTTAGCAGCTCGTTTATCTATCAAAACTCATGCAGGTTCTCATCATGCAGATTATTCTCATGTGGATCATGTTCTCATTTCTACTTTATGTAATGAGGAGGAACCTATTTCCTTTGAGGAAGCACAGGATGATGATCATTGGATGCATGCTATACATGATGAGTATAACTCTATACTCAAGAATGACACTTGGTATTTGATAAATCTACCTCGTGGGTGGCAAGAAGGCCATTGATACTAACTGGGTTTACAAGTTAAAACGCAAAGAAGATGATGGTAGCATTGATCGCTACATGGCCAGACTTATTGTATGCCCAGCAAAAGGGCATTGATTATGATGAGACCTTTTCACCCACATCTCGTATGACTACGTGTCTCATTGCTTTGGCAGCACATCATGGGTGGAATGTACATCAGACTGCATTCTTGAACGGTGATTTACATGAGGAGGTGTATGTATCGCAGCCTCCTTGCTTTTACAGCTACACTTGAGTGTGTGTCGCTTAGACATCTTATGGCTAATTTGGGTGTTAGACAGTCTAGCACTATGATTTTCATTGACAGTAGCCACAGCGCATTAGTAGTTGCGAGGAACCCAGTGTTTCATGCTTGCGCTTGAGGTGCATTACCACTTTGTTAGGGAAAGACTCTCTGACAGAGATCAGCTTGGTGCCTACACATGACAACATGGCAGATTTATTCACGAAGGCTCTTCCTCGTGAAAAGTTTGAAGCTTTTCATAAAGCTTTGGGCTTACTGCATTTTCAAGATTGATCAGCCATACCCTGTACATGTTCACATCATCACTCCAGGGAGGATTTGTATCATTATATGGTAGTGATGTGTGTGAACACACTTAAGACCGTCGGGGCACTTTTTCCCTCAATATAGGAGGTTTTTTTCCCCGTGCGTATGTACACCCTCTTATCTACTCATTTTAGGGTGTGTACTTATCTTTTGTATCTGGCACACATTTGTTCATTATAATCTAGTGAGTTTGTGTGCTCTCAAGCTTCTCTATCTTGTGTGTGTGCATTGTTGCAACCCTAACCCTAATTCCAACACTTTCATCATTGGCACCATTCCCAATAGGTTGACAAAGTGGCAATTATTAGATAAATTATACTAATCCTATGTTTGCCAATAAATCTTTTGCATCCATATCTATCAAGGGTAACACGACTGTAAAAACCCTTTTCTTCAATCTACCCCATGTGACATGGTCCCATGCATTCTGTATGCATCACTTGGCAATCTAGGACTACAATATGATACATTGTGTAAAGTCACACAAAGTAGCCCCATCTTATATTTCAAGTAGCCTCTCTAATCTACATATCCAAATAGCTTTCACCATGGATCCTCGCCACTCACAACCAATCTTTTTCAATAAATCCTCAACTTATTTCACCTTTTTTACAACCATGAGCATCGAGAAGCCCAAACACATTGGCCACAAGGACAATAAAGGTCCACTACTGGATATATCACTTGAACATTAAAAACAGACCTCAACTTCACAACAACAATGCAAAAGCTAATTAATGACATCATCTTTGGCCAATCCTATGAGAACCACATAGTGCTTGCAGTTCACTTCAAAGATTGCTTCCTTGTTCCTCTAGATCCCCCTCACTTTATTGCTTATACTAACCATTATTTAGCTTCTTCTGTATTTAACCAATCTACAAAGAGGATAGAAAAGGCAAAAAGGCCAATGAAAAGAAAATATAAAGAAAGTAAAATCAAATGGTGAGTACATTGAGGCCTAAAAATCAAAAAGCACTCAATGGCTTAACCAAGTCAATCAAAAAGCACTCAATGGCTCAATGGCTTAACCAAGTCAATCAAACTAGATGAACATTTGACTTACGGAGCATATGAGTAAATTTTCTCTTATATTCTCTCTCTCTCTCTCTCTCTCTCTCTCTCTCTTGATATGGGGAGTTCCTAAGATTAAGGTTCATAATGATATACTATGCATTTTGGATGTAAATTGAACTTAACATATAAGTAAGTATATTCACATTTTAGATATATTTGTAACAATTTTTTGTATTTTGATATGCTATCCAAGATTTTTTATATTAAAGAATTTCTTGTTGCTCTTTCCATGTACATGATATGAGGAGTTCTTAAGATTAAGCCTCATAATGATATACTATACATCTTGGATGTAAACAAATTTTAATATTCTCATCTCCTATCTAGGCTTTTTGATATTAAATAATTTCTTGTTTCTTTTTCCATGAACACAATATGGGGATTTCCTAAAGTTAAGCATAGCTCATAATGATATAATGTACGTTTTGGATGTAAATTGAATTTAATCAACATGCAAGTAAGCATATTCACATTGGATATTCTCGTTGCCATCCAAGCTTTTTGATATTAGAGAATTTTTTGTTGTTCTTTCCATGAACATGATCTAGCGAGTTCCTAATATTTAGGCTCATAATGATATACTATACATTTTGGATGTAAATTGAATTTAGTTAACATGCAAGTAAGTATATTCATATTTTAGATATATTATGAACAAATTATGATATTCTCATATTCTATCCAGGCTTTTTGATATTATTAAAGAATCTCTTATTACTTTTTCCATGAACACAATAATATGGGGAGTTCCTAAGATTGAGGGTCATAATGATGTACTCTACATTTTGGATGTAAATTGAATTTAGTCAACATGCAAGTAAGTGTATATGCACATTTTAGATATATTCTTAAATTTAGTCAACATGCAAGTAAGTGTATATGCACATTTTAGATATATTCTTAAAATTTTTGATATTATCATCTACTATCCAAGATTTTTTATTGCTTGTTGCTCCTTCCATGAACATGAACATGGGGAGTTCCATGAACATGATATGGGGAGTTCCTAAGATTAAGGATCATAATGATATACTATACATTTTGGATGTAAATTGAATTTAGTCAATATGCAAGTAAGTATATTCATATTTTAGATAAATTATTAACAAATTTTGATGTCAAGCAAGATAAAACTAAGTTGGCTTCATAGGTAAAATAATAAGAATAATTTTCATATGTGATAAATTTAAAAAAGAAAAATTGTAAAGGAGAATGAAGCGTCCATTTGAAGAAAAGTTATAAAGGAGAATGAAGTGTCTCTTTAAGTCTTCCATTTTTTTTGAATATGTAAATTTCAAAACCCAAGTGGAAAATTAAATGCTTATAATCATTAGGTAGTGTTGTCATCCTAACTTTTGGGATGGATAATTGCACATGGAATTTCAAACCTTTTGGCATGCCTATATGTCATTTATAATGACACACCTCAATTGCCTAATGATAACTCATTGACACACCTACCCAATGTTAAATCATTCCAATATGTGCCAAGCCACTTTGCCTTGTTTTTCCCCTTCCAAGTTGCCACTTGTGTATGATGAAATCAGACAAGATCAACCATTGCATTCAAAGGTCGCACAAAGTAACATGTATCCCAAGAAAGATTAATGTGCTTAGTGAGTGGAATACCAAAAAGGTAAATGCGCACAAATTCTTTCAACTTTTACTATGTAAAATATTCCCTTAAAAAAATAAAATCTTACTTGACAAATGAACCATAAGCCTAAGAAATAAAAATTACAACAAGCAACAGTGTTGGTTAGGAGCATCTAGAATAAAAATACTTGAATACTGTTGAAGCAAAATAATAATGTGACTTATCTATTTTTCATTAGGTTGTTCATTTGCAAACTAAATGTAAAAAAATAAGCACGGGGCCAAGGAATAGGAACTCTATGTTTTTTATCTTTTTTTTCATAAAGGTGAAGTTAGTGGTTGTCGACTTGGTTGAGGGTTATGGTGGGAAACAAAACAATTGCACTCGACTCATTATTACCTTTGTTGCATCCTTGTTACACAAGGATGCAACAAAGGGTTATGGTGGGAAACAAAACAATTGCGCTCGACTCATTATTACCTTTGTTGCATCCTTGTTACACAATGTTATGGTTGGTAAGAACTTTTGCCAAGTTAAATTTGTTCAAACTTATAGCTCCATAAATATAAGAGTGATTTTACACATTCTAAGTAGAGTGAATTTGTTTATGCTTATAACTTTATAAATATAAGAGTGATTTAAACATTCTAAGTAGAGCATGCTCTATAAATATAAGAGTGAATTTACACATTCTAAGTAGAGTGAATTTGTTCAAGCTTATAACTTTATAAATATAACAGTGAATTTACACATTCTAAGTAAAGAATGCTCTATAAATATAAGAGTGAGTTTACACATTCTAAGTAGAGCATGCTCTATAATATAAGAGTGAATCTACACATTCTAAATAGAGTGAATTTGTTCAAGCTTATAACTTTATAAATAAAAGAGTGATCTAAACATTCTAAGTAGAGCATGCTCTATGAGGATTTATGTTTACTTACAACATGAAGGAGGGTAGTAGAGCTTCAACATCACATGAGCAAGAACCTCACACATGTCATGTGCCACTAGCTTGACAAAAAGATAACCTACTTTGATATAAAGAATCACTTAAAGATTTATCCATCATAGAATTTTGGGCCTTTTTTTTTAGTTTACAATCATGGAAGATAAAACGAGTAAAAGTTCAAGGAAACAAAAAAGTTTCTTTCTTTGGTGTACTAGGTGTAGTAGGGGACCATCCTTTATTAGGCCTACTTGAAGTGAGGTGGATTTTAAGCCACTTGAATTTGAAAAACATGGCAAGTTACTCAATTGTTGAATTTTCTACTCATTCCTAATATATAACTATTTAAGGTTTACAAACAAGGGAGTTTAAGTTATAATAAATATGCTCTAAAATATAATTTTATTGAACATGCTCATAGTTTTGAAAGCCAAAACCAACCAAACCCTTGCGAATTTTGACAAAATAAATCAAGGATTATTTTTCATGTAAGGAAAAGAAATAAGGCAAAGAAGACTCTCAAAGGAGAATGAGTGGAGAGGTAGGGCTATTTTCCATGTAGAGTTAAGTGAAGGACACTTAAGGAGCCAAAAAGTGATCCCATGTATCAATTGTTAATTCAATTGCTATATAATTCTTACATCTTCCTAAAAACACGGTTAGACCTTATGAAACCAAGGTGTAATTATCTTGACTCAAAACCTCCTTTAAACTCTAAGCAATAAAAAATTTCATGGTGAACATTGTTCAATGCTTGAAAAACTAGCCCTCAATGAGTTGTATTGGTTCAATGTAGAAAAAATGAATGGATTTTGATTACTTTTTTATTGAGAAGTGGGAATAACTTTTGTCAAGTTACCACCCAAAGGATTGCATGATGGTAGCAAACTTGTTTATACTTCTTAAAGGGCATGCCCATGTTGATTTTGAATTAATGAACATGGTTTTATTAGTGAAGAATTATAATTATAAAGGATGCATTGGTCAATTATCATAAGCTAAATAATGTCCTAGACCCAACTAATGTTCTTCTTCATTAGGTCTATGATTGATCTACAAATATTACCTACTTCCAATGAGATTTGATGAGTAGAAATCTAAGTATAAGGAAGCCTCTTGAGCCATTTTCTTTGTATTCATCCATCAAGATTGTTCTAAACATTAAAAAATATGTAAGTATTGTTATTGAGTATCATTGTCACAATTTTCCTATCCGATTTATAGTTCTCTATGTATCTACCTTCATCTCTCTCTCTCTCTCTCTCTCTCTCTCTCTCTCTCTCTCTCTCTCTCTCTCTCTCTCTCTCTCTCTCTCTCTCTCTCGCAAAGAAGGCACGTGGATCGTGAAGGTAGAATGACTTTTGGAGAAACCCAAGCCAAAGCCCCCCAAAAAACTAATACCATGTGATTTTTAGTGGAGATGATTGTAATTAATGCTTGACATTATAGATTTCTAGAAGATTAGTAAAATGTTTCATGTATGTTTTTCTTTTTTAGACCATTGATTTAGCTTAGAGACTGATATGATCTTTAAATTATGTATTTATCCTGTAGGTCATTCAAAGTGCAGCTCATCCTTGAGCTGCCCCCACCCACTAACTTTAAGGGAGTCTAACGCTTCATGGGACACGTTAAAAACTTAAATCAATAGCGTAGACTTTTAATGGTTTAATGTATAAGATATTATTCAATAAAAACAATGTAGATAAAGATCGATTACATCACCATTATATTAAAACCTAGCTATAAACTTATCTACAACTACTAGGCATTGGACTTATAAATACAAGGTAAAATACTATCTAAAATCATACAATAAACTACAACAAGCCATAGCTCTTGAAAATGGGCATGTCTATATTATGAATACCATGTAAACTTTTTTATATATACTATGTGTGTTATAACCTAATGGTAAGTGAGAGCATGTGGATTTTGAGGATGACACTTATGCCCATATGGATGCCAACATGTTTCTATAGTATATGGAGTTGGGGCATTCACTTTCGGATGTGTGACATGTCACTTGAGATGCTTGGTACACGACTATGTAGCATGCCATGGCAACATATTTTCACCATAGTGTGATGTAAATATGTAGCACGCCATGGCAACATATTTTCACCATAGTGTGGTATGGGCGTTATTCAGGTTTCATATGTTATAGGAGCCTTTGGCATTTTGACTTTGGATGATGGACGATTTTGTCACATGCGATGTTAGATTTATGTTTTGGTTGGAAGGATGGGATGATATGTTTTCCCTTTAACCCTGGTATATGTGGCATCCATATTACATGAGATGTAGGTCATTGTGGCTATCCTTTTGATCTAGGCAGCCATTTGTGCTTGATGAGATTGGATTGTTGGTCCCTAGGCTTGGTCCCTAGGCTTTCCATTTGATCCAGGAGGCCATAGTTCTTGATGTTTTATTCCCTCGCCCACATGGGTTGTATTACTTGTATTACAAGGTTTTAAGGACGAAACCATTTGGGTGGGGATGGTTTGTAATGTAGGGGCCATAGACATGTGTAAATAATGGGCCAAGGGCTTAATGGACATGGGCCTAAGTGTGCACATGGGCACTAATATGTGTGTGTGAAAAGGGGATGAGGTATATGAATGAATTGTAAAGCCCTAAACAGAATGAATCCAATACTGATCAAGAATTATAGTTTTCATGCTTCTTGCTCATGAACATGCGGTACTCCATGCAATGAGGTATATGAGTGAATTGTAAAGCCCTAAACAGAATGAATCCAATACTGATCAAGAATTATAGTTTTCATGCTTCTTGCTCATGAACATGCGGTACTCCATGCAATGAGTACAATCCTTTCTCTCTCCTTTATCTTTTGTTGCACATTACCTTGTCTTTTGGTAGAAATGGTTACAAAAATTAGACATGAATGGTGGTACTCCCATTGCATCTAAATATGTATTACTCCATGCAATGAGTACAATCCTTTTTCTCTCCTTTATCGTCTCTTGCACATTACCTTGTCTTTTGGTAGAAATGGTTACACGACTGAAGTAGTTAGACATGAATGGTGAACTAGCAACAACCAATTGATGATAAATGGCCATTCGTCAATGATGGCCATTCTTCAAAGACAATGGTCAACGGTCACTTTGTTGATGGCCATTCGTCAAGACAATGGTCAATGGTCAATGGCCATTCATCAATGATGGCCATTCGTCAAAGACAATGGTCAATGTCACTTTGTTGATGCTAATATTGCTCCTTAAAGATAATTACAACTTGTCCCTCCCTCTTATCAAAGAATCCTATGAGGGGAGCAAACCAACCAATCCACCAAAGGTAACATATATGTGTAATGGGCTTCAAAATGGTGCTTCTTACATGTATAGGTGCTTACAAGTTTGGGAGAAGTTTTATGATGGGCAAGCCATGGGCCACCGGCAAGATTGTTTGTCTAAGTAAGAGAGCAAATGGTGAACATGGGAATTCAAATTCTATGGCTCCTTAGAATTTTTTTCATCATTGACATGCTAGATTTTTTGTCGAACTGTTGAGATTCTTTCTTTCAAGTGGAGTCCTCAATGTGTAAGCATGTTGAAGGGAAGCCTAAACCCTAAACCCTAAAGTTACAAGTTGTAACTTCAACTTGCAAGTACTTTTATGAATTGAGCTTTCACAATGTGTTGATTGTGGTACAAGGTGGTAAACGTTTGTTGGTGTTATATAACTAGCCATAGAGGACATTGAGGTAACTAGCCACCACAGAGGGCATTGAGGTTAGTCCTTTGACGTGGCATGGGCCATGGAGCCATAATTTTCTTTTTTAGCTTGCAAAAAGAGGATGGAATTAAATGGAAGAAAACTAGGAGAGGTACATGTTTTACCATAGGTCCCATCTTGTCAATTGAGCGACCTAGTGGGAAACCACACTTGCTAGTTCTGCGATCATTTGATGCCGGGTAGCTATGGCTAGATGACTACTGCATACATTTAGTATATCTACATAGGCCTCGAATGGTTTATTATGTTTGGAGCATATGTTTATCTATTATGTATGGGTAAATAATTTCTTATCATAAGTACACTACTACATGGGATTTGAGAAGAGGGTCAGACGTGCGAAAAATTAAGTCTTAAGAAGCATTGAAACCAGGTAAATGATTACAAAAGGGAGGACATGTAGGTGATGGGTTATAGATTGCATGTAGTAGGTTTTCATGAACTTTAATTGATGTGTGCATTTTTGACTGGAGTAGGCTTGCCAGGCTCCTGTGAATCAGCTTGTTGCCATGGTGGACTTTTGCTTGTAACATAATGGTGATGTGCACTTTTGGCCTTCTAATGTGGAGAGCTTCTAATTTCATAATGTGCCCAACTTTGAGACGTCAATATATATCAACATTCAATTGCTATATATATACTCCATTTGAAAAGCCATATTCCCCCTTACCCTTACCCTTACCCTTACCCTTACCCTTACCCTTACCCTTACCCTCCCCCTCCTCCCCCCCCCCGGCAAGGGGTAGGAATCTTAGCTTAAATTCTTCTCTCTAAAATTCTCAAGGACATTCTCTCTAATTTTTTAATGGCCTTTTTTTCTTAGTTTAGTTAAATAAAAAAAAGTTAGGGAAGCTATCCATTGACACATAACAATTGTAGCTATCCATTGATGCATAACAATTTTAGCTATCCATTGATGCATAACAATTGTAGCTATCCCCATTGACACATAACAATGTCGGGAAGCTATCCATTAACGTAACTATTGTAGTTATTTTAGCAAGTCAAATTCAAGCTTTAACATGGGACAATTTGAACCATAGCCTCAATTAAGAGTCGCATCAACGAAGTTCTACTCTAGCATTCGGATGGTGATACTATAACTAATATTTTGTGGCACAATTTCGGTGTAGCGCTAGTAGTGCAATGCTATTAGTGTAGCACTAGTAGTGTAGTTCTTGTAAATTGCTTGCCTAAAATTAAGGTGGGCTTTGCTAATGTTAAGCTAGCTAAGTTCTAACAACTGATTAATGTTTTTGCTTTGACCAAGAGCTTGCCTAAAATTAAGCTAGGCTCTTCATTAGATGTCGATTCCTAAATTTTAGCATAATAATGAAATGATTTTTTATTTTGCTGTGTTTTTCAAATCGGGCTCTACATGGCACATATGTGCCCCATCAACTTGAAAGGAGAACGCTTTTGTCACTAGCTTTGTTAGAAGTCATAGTAGTGACACTAGGTCCAGGCACAACCTAGGCCATCAAGACAACCAAGCAACACACCATGAGGAGGTTTGCTTGCTTTAAGGAAATTGCCTTGCCAAATGGAAAAAGCAAGTTGTCCTTGATCCCCTCCTTTGTGGGACCTATAGCACATAATCAATTGTTTGGGTGTATGCAAAAAACGAAATCAATAAATTTGATCATTTAAAGGTTTTGTGTCAAAATAATTATCCCACATAAGTGCAGAATTGGCTTTATATAATTATTTTTTAGTAGGATAGATCATGAGCATTACACACTATGAAACTTGACATTAGACAAACCTCAAGTTTTTACTACCCATATTTAGCTCGAGTGCCTAGTGGGCACTAATATATTAATAAGCAACTAAGGTTTTACCTTGGTCGCGGGGCTCGCTAAGGCTGTTGGCCGGCTCCCTCCTCCTCCTCAGCTAGGGCCGAGACCATGACATCAACGGCACCCACCACCCTTGCAGTCCCTATTGCCATCAAATGTGCGCGCCCACGATCATGACATTGACGACACCCACTACCCTTGCCCTCCCTCGCTAGGCCTCCCTACTACTGTCACAGAGACATATGCCTCCCTCCAAACCTCAGCCCACCATGCTTCCAGCTTCGGCTCACACCCGTGAATAGCCAAAAAAAGTTTCAGAGCTGCACTGTTCACCTGCTCCAGAACCCGAAAACTCTAGAATTGCAACGTGTCAATCCATAATTTTATTGACTTGACTAAGGTCGTCCACTTTCTAAAAATTTCATCACCTAAAGTCGTCCACTCTCGCCATTAATTAATTAATGGAAAACAAAATTTGGCACCCATATTAGACAAATCTAATAAACATTTTTCATACACATACATATGCACGTTCATATACACACACACATGCATACATATGTACACATACATATGTAAGTTCATATACACATATATATACATACACACACATATTTACACATACTAAGTTCATATACATACATATACATATATTTTTTGTTTTTCGAGCCGGGGTCAGAGACGAACGTGTTCGTTTCTGAGACTCGAACAGAGAAACGCTTTTGTCATTAGCTTCGTCGTCTCGGCCGTGAGAACGGTTTCGCTACTTCCTTAAGGTATGACCCCGAAAGACCCATATACTGGTCATGAAAGTGACCATGAACTCCCGAAGGAGCCCAGGTACTGGGAGAAGAATTGCCCTACCCACATTGGGCGTCGGCTCGAAACACATATACATACATACCATATGTACAACTTTAAAAATATCCTTGTTTTAAGTGGGCATTGAAAAACAACCTCCAAGGGGCGATTTTTAAATTAAATCTGTCTTGTTTTTTATGGGCCATGGATTCTCACGCCTACTCCCATTGTCTTGGAGTTACTTTCTCCGAGATTTTTTATTCAAGATGGAAAAATTTTCAAATAATGGAATCTGGAGTGCTCATTTTTCTGATGTAGGTTATGCTGCACTTTCTTGCCTGTTTTACTCTCTTCTTCTCATCAGCCATCTCTGAAGTTCGAGTTCTGTTGCATCTCAACAACCTTCCTGTTGCTTCTCAGCAGCTTGCAAATCGAACGCATCTGAGATGCTCAAAACCCTGGTTTTATATGCAATTCTAGAAATTAAAGTTTCTGCACAGCAACTTAGAAACCCTAACTCCGCGGACAAGTCCATCTCTGAATCCCTAGCCAGCTGCAACTGAGAAGCCCTAAAATTAATGCCGATAGATGTCGAAGTTTACCTTATGATCTGAAGCTAGCTTCAGCTTTGGAGATAGGTGCAGAAACCCTAGCTTTGACAGGAATATCATTTCATAAATCCTGACTTTTGCAGAGTCTTTGGAGATAGGTGCAAGAATCCTAGCTTTGATAGGAGAATCTGCTCAGAATAAGTTTTGCCGATTCGGGTGTATGTTGCTGTCCTTCTCTACAGAGACTAGAGTTTCCTGTAAGAGATTTTGGACGGCCAGGGTTACCTGCTTCCTGTCCAATCTTTAATGGTCCAATGGTTGCTGCTCGAGATCTGCAGGGCAGAGGTCGCTCATGGTGTAAAATCAAGCAACCGTGCCAAAGAGAGGAGGAAGAAGCCGCGGCGAGCAAAGCTTAAGACCAGGAAGCTTGTCACCGAAGCATTGAATGTCAGCGTGGTCGTACAGGAGGGTGCAGGCGTTATCGCTTCCCTTCAGGAGGACGAAGGCACGGCAGGTGAGATGGTCGCGATACAGGAGGGTGGAGTCACAGCAGGTGGAAGGGTGGCCGTTCGGCACAGTGCAGTTGAAATCTCTGCCCTGCCTGAGCGCAGCTCTATTAAAGATCAGGAAAGCGCTGGAAAAACTGATGAAGTCCCCAGTGATGAAGAGGCTGCAGACACATCTTACCTGCCAGGCCTTGATGATTCGGTGGCCCTCAGATGTCTCGCTTTCTTACCTCGGACTCAGCACTGGAAACTGGCCATGCTTTCTCGCAGGCATCGAGACCTTGTCCGTGACGCCTTGTTTCTGAAGCTTTGTCATCAGGATCGCATTGTTGAGCAGCGGATCTGCATCTACACAAGTGGCAATAATGGGTGGACTGCCTTTGATCCCAAGCAGAACTCATGGAGAAATTTGCCCCATGCAAACGTAGACCCTAATTTTGATCTCTCAGACAAAGAATCTCTGTCTGCGGGCACTCACTTACTGTGGCTTGGCCGGGAAGTTTTTGATTTTGCTTGCTACAAGTATGATTTGGTGTCAAACAGCTGGGAAAGAGGCCCTCCCATGGTAAATCCTCGTTGCCTCTTTGCCTCTGCTAGTTGTGGCGAGTTTGCCTTTGTTGCTGGGGGCTTCAGTGTAGGTGGGATGCAGTTCAATGTTCTGAACTCTGCAGAGAGATATAATTCATTGAAGGGCGCATGGGAAGCCTTACCTCACATGGCCACCCCTAGGCACAAGTGCTCTGGATTTTTCATGGACGGAAAGTTCTATGTCATTGGAGGGAAAACCAGGAACCATGAACCACTCACTAGTGGAGAGGAGTATGATCCTGAGAAGAATGTTTGGAGAACCATAGAGAATATGTATTCTGCTCCAGCTTCAACGCCCTCATTTGAGCCTTCCCCCCCTCTGGTGGCAGTTGCAGGCAATCAGCTCTATGCCATTGAGAGCTCCAGCAATCTTCTCAAAGTTTATGAGAAGCACAGGAACACATGGAAGGTTCTAGGCCCTGTGCCAGTTAGGGCTGATTTCTGCAATGGGTGGGGTTTGGCATTCAAAGCTTTGGGTGATCAGCTCTTTGTGATCGGTGGACACCGGACATCAACTCAGGAGCGTGAAGGTGTTGCTGTATTTTCTTGGCGGCCTCAGCCTGGTGCTTCGGCTCCAGAATGGCAGCTTGTCAACTCAAGAGTTACAGGAACTGGGAACTTTCTGTTCAACTGTGCTGTTATGGCTTGCTGATATGCAACTTTGACCCTTTGCATGTTGCCAAAGGGCTTAGACTGGGTTTGCCTCTCCGTCCATGTTGTTTGTCTACAATGGATACTGTCACACTTTTCATTGGGGTTCCCAAAGATGTGAAGGTGGCTCGTTTATCTGAGGGCATCCTCCTTTGACATGGATGGGAGCATGTTGGAGGGTCACTGGAGAAGGCCTATTTGTTGTTGCCCAAAGGCCGTGCAGGTCCGTGTTTGGAACATCCCGTGTTGTCACATAAAATGTTTAGTTGAATATCTTGAACTTTCCTGCTAACTCCACCAAATGCTCCAGTTCATTTTCCTGAAGGTAGTGACTTATCTGGATAGGGTTTTATGCAAGATAATTTCTAGCATCGTGTGGTCTTTTCTTGGCTAGATTTTTACCATAAATTATTGTCATTTTGACCATTCTAGTTAATTCTGCCATTATTTTTCAAGGTTGTATGGGATAGTATGTTTTGTTTATAGTGATGAAGTGCTTCATTTGGCTTGTTGGTAAGTCTGGTGCTCTAACTATGGTTTAAACAGATTCTCCGTAAGAGATCTCTTCAAGAAAATTTTGATTTGCTTTCCCTTGATTATTTTAATAGTTTTTACCGATCTGATGGATAAGGATCTGACATCTAGCTTTTTGTATGTACTAGTTGGGAACCCGTGCTTCGCACGTCTTTTGAGGCTTCCAAAATCAAATGTTACCCAAACCTCCTCAAACCTCCTCCTCCCCATCCGGAACCTCTAAATTCTTGCCACGTTGCAGCTTTGTGAAACTCTTCTTTAAGATAATATAGAGATTTAGAAATAGAGAGATGGTCTTGTCTTGAACTGACACTTGCTAAAGTAGTGTCAGAAAGTTTCACGGAAGCAATGTAATTGTCAAACTTAATATAAAATCGAACAATTAGACCACACAATAATTGATTACATGCACACATGTGGAGTCGAAGTTCCCCCTCCCCCCCAAGCCCCTAATGCAGAAAACCCCTAGAGGAGTGTATGCTTTATTTGATATGAGCATGCTGTTACAAACTGCAAATCTACGATTCCCTTACGTGATCTTGTGTGTTCTTCGGTTCCTTTCAGTCAAATTTGGTCGCCTGAGTTCGGTCTGGTGAAGGAGGCTGCATTTTGCTTTACTGTTCCAGGCTGCATTTTGCTTTTTCTAGGCCGCTCTACCCCATTGTTTCTGTTCTGCTACCTTGTGTTTGGTGTCTAGTCCTCGGCAGTGCCTTCTGCTGGTCTTCATCTCATTTTGGCACCCTGCTGGCTTTGCATGACTCCTCATTGGCGTGCACCTACTGGCTTTGCATGACTCCTCATTGGCGTGCACCTAGTCGATACTGTGCAAACCTTGACAAAATATCAAGGTCACTCAATGATCCTGTCCGAGCAATTGACGATCTTTCTACCCTGTTCTGCATGTGTCTACCCTGTACGTGTCCTCATGAAGCCATGAGGTGCACGCATCTGAGGATTGATGATGCATGTTAAAAAATTTAATTTTAATACAAGGAAGGGTACCGCAATGACATGCCAACACTTTCTAATAGGGGCCTACAACGAGTGGAAAAAGATTTCATTAATTAGTTGAGGGAACTTAATTAGTTTTTTTAGTATTAATTAATCTATGAAGAACCTTCGTAACTTCAGCATCCAATTATCAACCCCAGCATCAAATAAAGGTTCCAATTTAGCAACGTTTGATATAGACAGGTGTTCGTCTCTATCATCGCCTCCTCTGCATGCTTCTGGATGTCTCCTCAACAAAATAAAATTGGTACTCCACGGCTCCAATGAATAAAACCTGCACTACACAGGGATCAACAATTGTTAACGAGGAGGAGGAGGAGACAGAGGATGGTGAGGACGATAGAGAGGAGGAGGACACCGAAGGGGGGGGGGGGGGGGGGGGGGGTCGTGGAGAAAATGGCAAGGAGGATCAGATGGAGGGGGAGGCTGTCGAGGACAAGACAGAGTTTCTGGCCCTGGCAACAGACGTGTACGCACATCTAGGTGGAGGCAGAGGTGTGTGGCGAGGATGATAGAGGGGAGGAGGAGACAGAGGATGATAGAGAGGAGGAGGATAGAGAGGGGGCGGTCGTGGTGGAGGACGAGGAGGAGGACAAGACTGAGGAGGCGGCCAACTAGATGGTGAGGAGGACGAGATGGAGGGGGTGGCATTGCGAGGACGTAAATTAATAAATTACAGTAATAAGCACCACCAACAAAAAAATTAATTAATATGCACCCTTGATAATTTGGGTGAATAGGCCTTGTACTATGGGAGTGGGTAGTTTCGAACCATGAACTTCCCTTGAGGAGGCAAGGGTGCTACAACTGTGATAAACCTGAACAAAGTTTTTTCATGTGTGATGTGGGGCCATGAATCAAGAATCATCCTCTAATTTTTTTTTTTCGTACACACCTGGGGCCCACTCAAGTGGGTGGAGCCGATTTCCCCTTCCAACAATTAGCCAATTATCATGGTCGGGTAAGGGTCACATACCATCGGGCAAGAGCCACGAATTAGGCATTCCCCCATGACCACCGCGATGAGTCGAGCGCGCTGGAACAGTGGAGGGGTCTCGTATGGATCCTCCTATCTCGGGTGATCCACCACCCGAGGAGGAGGAGTCACTCGAGTGTTCAAGGGGCAAGAGCCCGAGCAACCAAACAGATCAAGCGAGCATAGGTGTCCCTTTATAACATGAGAGAGCCTAGTGGGACTTGAACTCATAACCTAGAGGTTACAAGTCACAAGCTTGACCACTACACTAACTTAGTTGGGACAGAATCATCCTCTAATTCCTTCCCCTGCTTCTACTAAAACCTTATAATTTTCACCTCCTACCTCTTTTGGAGGCTGTTCACAATAGGGGAAACACCATAACAAAAAGAAAGATGCAAAATAAGAGAGGGGGATGTACCATGGGGCTCATGCATTTGTAAAGGTTATATGATGGTTTTATACCATTGGACCCAAGGTTAGTTTTATGAGTCATATGATGGTTGTGTACCATGGGACTCATATTACGGTTTCACACTTGGGACTCAGCCTTGGATTATTTTTGCCTATATGGTTAGTGTAACTAGGGCCCAAGGCTAAGTACAAGCAATGAGAATGGGAGGTTGTTTGGTGCGATGTGTACGTGTGCATATGCATGGTTTGATGGTGTGTGTGTGTTTGTGCACCGAGTTTAATGTAAGTTGATTTGACAATGCTTGCTTGTCATGTACATATGTGCCTTGAGGAGCCAGGAATGCCCGGAACTAATCAATCTTAGGGATGTGGTGTGAAACTATTTGCTTACATGCGTTTGGCTTGGTTGGAGGGCAAAACTCCTTTGTAAATTAATGGTGTTTTTAAATGGTCAAAGAGTGTACATTTATAAGGTTTATGTGAATATTTATTAATATCCAAGGGGGCACTTTATTCTAAAAGGCCGCCCAAAACATTAATGAATGCGTGTGGGGTCCGGACCTTAGTACATTAAGTTTTAATGTCTTCTATCTATCTTTTATAGGGCTTGCACCTGGTGACTTTTTTAGGTGCAAGCCCTGTCGAGGCTACCCCACCAACGTGGCATGCAGTCGCCACTCTCTTTTACACCGCCACCAACGTGTCATGCAGCTGCCTCTGTCACCTGCACAAGCAGGAGAGAGAGAGAGAGAGAGAGAGAGAGAGAGAGAGAGAGTATATTTTGAAAGTTTTATTAATTTTAAAAGTTTGTGAATAGTGTGTGTGTATGTGTGTGTGTTTGAGGGTTTAGGAAATTGTGTGTGTGTGTGTGTGTGTGTGTGTGTGAGTGTCAGAGTGAGAGAAAGAGAGAAAGAGAGAGAGAGAGAGAGAGAGAGGGAGAGAGAGAGAGAGAAATAGTTTTTAAAATTGTGTGTGTGTGTGTGAGAGAGAGAGAGAGAGAGAGAGAGAGAGAGAAAGAGAGAGAGAGAGAGTATTTTTGTGGGGGTGTGTGAGAGAGAGAGAGAGAGTATTTTGTGGGGGGGTGTGTGTGTTTTTTTAAAAATATGTTGAAAGTGTTTTTAAAAGTTTTATGAATGATTTAGTTTTGTGAATAGTTAATGATCAAGTGTCTTGCGTTCATGTGTTGGTTTTGAGAGACTTTTTAAAAGATAGTGTGTGTGTGGGTTTGCGTGTGCGTGTGTTGGATTTTAAAAAGGTTGGGAGTTCTTAAAGATGTTTTTAATTTGAAAAGCAAGTGTGTGTGGGTTTTTTTGACATAGTGTGTGTGTGTGTGTGTGTGAGAGAGAGAGAGAGAGAGAGAGAGAGAGAGAGAGAGAGAGAGAGTGTATGCACGTGTTGGATTTTAAAAAACTTGGGAGTTCTTAAAGATGTTTTTAATTTGAAAAGTAAGTGTGTTGGTGTGTGTGTGTGTGTGTGTGTGTGTGTGTGTGTGTGTGTGAATTTTGCATGTCTTAAGTTTGTATGTAAGTTGGGAGTTGTTTTTTATGAGGGCGAGAATAGTGTGTGTGTGTGTGTATGTGTGTGTGTTTGAGGGTTTAGGAAATTGTGTGTGTGTGTGTGTGTGTGTGACAAAAGGTTGGGAGTTCTTAAAGATGTTTTTAATTTGAAAAGCAAGCGTGTGCAGGGTTTTTTGACAGTGTGTGTGTGTGTGAGAGAGAGAGAGAGAGAGAGAGAGAGAGAGAGAGAGAGAGAGAGTGTATGCGCATGTTGGATTTTAAAAAACTTGGGAGTTCTTAAAGATGTTTTTAATTTGAAAAGCAAGTGGGTGTGTGTGGGGGTGTGTGTGTGTGTGCGTGTGTGAATTTTGCATGTCTTAAGTTTGTATGTAAGTTGGGAGTTGTTTTTTATGAGAGCGAGAATAGCGTGTGTGTGTGTGTGTTTGAGGGTTTAGGAAATTGTATGTGTGTGTGTGTGTGACAAAAGGTTGGGAGTTCTTAAAGATGTTTTTAATTTGAAAAGCAAGTGTGAGTGGCCTTTTTTGACATAGTGTGTGTGTGTGATTATTTTTGTGGGTGTGTGTGTTTTTAAATATGTTGAAAGTGTTTTTTAAAGTTTTATGGTTTTGTGAATAGTTAATGATTTAGTTTTTATGAGGCAAGAGCTTTGGGCTCCTGGGAATTTACAATCTAAGATTATGGAAGATTGCGGATCAACTTCATGCACGTGTAATGTTTGTGGACTATGAAAAGCCTAATAAGTTAGATTTTCAGTGCATAGGCAGTGAACAATACAGAATTTTTTGATTTGTTGTTTACAAGCCTATTCAAACACCGTTCGCCTCAAATATTGATCCACCAAATGAGTTTTGTAAGGTTCTTTCCTTATCCTTCTTTTTTTCAACGATAATTATATCTTCAATGCTAATGTTTTTTATCTTGCATTTATTTTGCCAGATGGAGGGGAGGGGTATAGGCTTCAAAAGAGAGATAATCTAGTTGTCCAAAGATTGTTTTGAAGCCGTGTTCAGGTGTGTTAAGATTGGCATCATTTTATTGGGTTGTAATGCTAGATGTATTTTTATATGAAAAGGAAGGGTTACTTTACACATATTTCTTTTTTAATGGTGTGTCTAGCTCCTACCCGTCGGAGACGAGGTGCGACACTAGTTATAAGCCAATTTTAGAAGACTCATGTCCTTTTGGGGCCAAGACTCGCTCATATCTCTTATTCACGTTTTTCTATGCATGAGAATATGTTTCCCTAATTATTTGGAAGAAGGCAACATGTTTAGCTTGCTTTTTTCGCATCTGTATAGCAGTCAATAGCATCTATGCACTCCGCCGTATCTGCTATACTTCTAATTGTACAATCCATACCGTACTTCCCATTAGCTCCCCCTTGTCCATACCAATCTGCTACATGCCCGTTCAGCTCTGCCATACCATAATGTGCCCATTGTGTACCTGTTGGACAACACCTTTGCTCTTCTAGCATAGTGGAAACTCTCAAAGAGTGAAGGACTTTGAAGACATGTGAATTTGTGAAACTTCTTGGACAACTGAAGATATGTAGACACAACAGAATCTGCTTGACTTGAGGACTCACAGCCACGGTTTGGTAAAGGTTAGTAAGTGTATGCATAGCTCTTTTCTGGAACTCTTGGGTGGTAGGAACCGTTTCTAGAGTCCTAGGTTAGGAGCTTAAGGATCTAGGTTAGGAAAACCATTTGTAGAGTCCTAGGTTAGGAGCGTAAGGATCTAGGTTAGGAACCATTTGTAGAGTCCTAGGTTAGGAGCGTAAGGATCTCACCCTGGCAGGCACTTGGTCAAAGAGAATTGGGCATACTGCTTTTCTCCACTGAGGACGAGGGTAGGCCTGTTTAGGTGTATGAGACTCATCGGGTATGTCCTTAGAGCTTACACCAAGACTTAGTTCTAGAGTTTCGGTGATGAGGTCCAGGATTTTGCAAAATGGGTTGTTACACGGAAGCTTTGAGAGTCTTCTTTCAGCCCTAAACACTATCTAGTGACATGTTGATGCAAAACGCAAACAGAAGGAAGGGTAGAGAGAGAGCGATAGCTAGAAATTCAGTATTTCATATGGTACAAAAAGGTACACCTATCTTGTAGCCATAGGCTGCCTTCTTCCATGAAAAAGTAAATCACCTAGACAAACCCTAATTCTATGACCCAACCAACAAGGGGCTGAATGCCAAAAATGATGAGCAACTATGCCTATTTATAGGCCTTGTGGTGACCATGTGAACTGGCGGCCAGCTCCTTGGACATAAATAAAATATATGCTGCTGTAGCTGACTTGTCCTTCCTCTTCTGTGTACTGACCGATAGCACCCACCATGTCCTCCACTGGTCAAACCCCCTTGCCAAAATAGCAAACAATGCTCCAAGTCTGTGGTTCTAGTGAGTCTTTATAATGTTGCCTCTAGGATTAGTTCTAAGATTAGCATGTACATGTGTGTCCACATGACATCCCCCTCTGCTAAACTTGATGATGGGATTCCAATTTTCTTCTTGGATGACTATCATCATCCCATTCTATTCCCGGAGTCCCTTTGTCATCCTTCCTACTCTGGCAACCTTTTTCACTAAACACCCCGCCCGGTCTCCAAATCCACTCTAACTCCAAAGAGATCTATGCATCTGTTCCATCCAGTCCCCATTCCGTTCCTGCCTTGTCTTTGAACATTGTCTTGGTCTTCATTCCTAAGAAATGAGTCTGGCACTCTCACTCCACCCCTTGGAGGATCATCCTCCCTTGGAACCATTGCCTGAAAGCCTTTCCCGACTCACAGGACTGCCATCCCCTTTGGGATTTGTGGAACACCACTAACCAACCTCCTGGGAGTTCTTCCCAGTCTTGTGTTCCTTGCCTTGGGCCTTGTACTTGTGCACTTTCCTGTACCTTGGACATGTACACCTTCATATTGGACTGAATCAGTGTTTAGCCTTGCTGAGCTTGATGCTCTGATACCAATGTTATATGTGGAAGCTCTGAGAGTCTTCTTTCAGCCCTAAACACCATCTAGAACATGTTGATGCAAAACACAAATAGAAGGGAGGGTAGAGAGAGAGAGAGAGAGAGAGCTGGAAATTCAGTATTTCATATGGTACAAAAAGGTACATCTATCTTGCAGCCATAGGCTGCCTTCCATGAAAAGGTAAATCACTTAGACAAACCCTAATTCTATGACCCAGCCAACAAGGGGCTGAATGCCAAAAACGATGAGCAACTATGCCTATTTATAGGCCTTGTGGTGACCATGTGAACTAGCCGACTGCTGGTCGACCAGCTCTTGGACATAAATAAAATATATGCTCCTGCAGCAGCCGACTTGTCCTTCCTCTTCTGTGTACTGGCCGACATCACCCATGTCCTCCACTGGTCAAACCCCCTTGCCAAAACAGCAAACAATGCTCCAAATCTGTGGTTCTCGTGAGTCTTTATCATGTTGCCTCCAAGATTAGTTCTGAGATTAGCATGTACATGTGTGTCCACATGACATGGGTGTTGGCTAAATGTACATGTTTTATTGAACTTGGAACTAGTAATGAGGCTGAGTATAAAGCCTTGTTTCTTGGGCTTCAAAGGTGTAAGGAATTGGGAACCTACCCAAGGGACATAGCAAGCCTTACAACTTTCTTATCTTATAAATTCAGAATGCTCATTGGGTTGTTTACTACAAAGGAATCCCAATCTATGTTCATCAACCTCTTCGTATTATGAAGGAGCCAGGAAATCAAACTGCGAGCTTGTCTCTTATTGCTCGACTTAAAATCCGTTTGTGGATGGCTTGACAGTAGTTTCTCAGCATTATTCAAGTGAGTCAACGCATTTATTTTGTGAAAAAGGATGACATTTCCTGGTCTATATGTTTTATAAATTTATTGATTTTTTAATTGAAAACCAATGTTCTTTTGTTTTGTGCAAAAAATTCACTACATGAGTAGAATGTCAATTGGGCTAACTGTAACTATAGGGTGGAGTTGGTTGTCTCTGAGACGGGAAGGAAAAATACCCACTAATCCCTGTATATACGATGAGACAATATACATGGGTAAAGAGTGTGAAAGGTGTGACGAGACCTTGTGGTTGACGTTGATGCATCACTTCTCAAGGAGGTGTAACGCTTCGCATATGTAGCCACCTGTGGGGAAGCGAGAATAGGAATTACTCAGGAGAAAAGATCTGTGTTAGAGAATGGGTGAACTCTCCCTCCCACTCGTGGGATCAATCCTCTCTCTTAGGGGAGGAGGGAATATGATGTGAGCTATACCCCACGTGCGAGAGGAGTCTACATCAAGATCAACGAGAGAGGCATAAGGGGATGCTCCACATCTTTTTTTTTGGGGGGGTGGTTTTGTCAGAATACGCAACGGATTTGAGACAAACTGCTGAGACCACAACATAGCAAGACACCAACATGAAGATGAGCAAACAAAAGAGAACCACCAGCCTAGAAAACGTTGAATTGTGTGTGGAAGAGCAAACACAAAAGAGAGAGAGTGAAGTTGTATGAACTCTACACTATATACAAGATCCGATTGAATACTTTGGAGTGTGGGGGGCAGCCCCACTATATATATGGTCCAGGACTGCTGTGGTTAGCCAGCCCAAAACAAGCCGACAGTAGTCCCAACTACTCATGACCAAAAAAATGGGAGTCGGCCAGCATCTAGTGCCCCATGACCATAGAAAACAGGGAAAAAATGGGGAGATGGGAAAAAATGAGAAAAGGTACAGGGTGGGCACACCCACAACAAAGGCCCTTTGTGAGATAATGTACAGATAGGAGATGAATGCTAACACCCCCTCTCAGCTCCTGGATGTGGAACCAACCCCAGTGAGCTGGAGTGCTGTTAGAGCATAGCTTGAGCTAGAGACTTCCTGAAGAGGTCTGCCGCATTGTCCTCCATCAAATAAAACTTTAGCAAGATGTCATCAGCAAAAATCTTCTCACTCACGAACAAAGTGACTCTGGCTGATCGTGGGTTCCTCTTGTGGAAACCCAATCTCGCCAAGCAACCTCCGCAACCGCACCACCTCACAAGCACCACCACAAGCAGCCCGATACTTTGCCTCTGTAGACGACAAGGCAATAGTTGGCTGCCTCTTGCTGCTCCATGAAACAGATCCTGAGCTGAGGGTAAAACAATAGACTGATGTAAATCTCCTCGTGTTTGGATCTCCTCCCCCAATCTGAGTCACTCCAACCGTGGAGTTTGACTCCATTCGTCGTTCCCGCTCTAGGATCACAGCAGAGTCCAAGATTCTTCATACACTTCAAAAATCGAAAGATCCACAATCCTGCGTCCCAAACGAGTCTTCAAAGGCATCTGCAAAAATGAGCTCAACGGTCCCACCTGAGAAGCTCAAGTCCAATCTGGTGTTTAGCCAAATCAATGAACCAACCCACTTCCGAAACAAAGAGGCATCAACCTGCTCACAAGGATCATCAACTGTAACTTTGGTATGCCAAGTCTTGGGAGCCTACTGAAGACCATACAAGGCCTTCCAGAACCTGTAAACCACCCCCTCTGAACTCGGAACCTCAAAGCCTGGAGGCTGCTACACATCCACCTCCACCTGCCTACTGCAAGTCACCATTTGTCACTTTGTTAATCCAATTCTAGGTTTAACAAGAGCTACCACCATTATCTTACATCAAAGATTCACGGTAGATACACCAAAGGGTCATACATTCAAGATATGAAGCAATAGTGTCCAAAGCTACAACTTGGATGGGCGCCCGTAATGGCATATTCCAGCTTCAAGAGTGTGTGGTAGCAAGATAGGATGAAGTCCTAAGTGATGTACTTCATGGATATATTATGCGAGTAGTCATTGTAATAGCATTAGGCCTCTTATGAGCCTAAAGTGCCCGACCGGCCACAGTTTAAGTGAGTGTGAACACTTATGGCCATGTATATAAGTGAATATCTCTCATAATACAACATACTCTCCCATTATGAAATTGAGTCTTGCTCTTGCTAATCTCTCTCCCTAATGCATGCTAGTGAGTGTGTGTGAGTGAAGTGAGGTGAAAGGAGGGACGAGGACCCGTAGTGCAACGCGGCGGTGTGACAACGCTCACGGGAGACGTGGTGGAATTGCTTCTCAAGGAGTTGTAGAGCTTGGAGACCTCGAGGGTTATGAGCTCCTCCATTGGAAAGATCCTTACGACAGTTGCGGTTTACCAGGTAATCTCTTTTTGGATGTGTTTGAAGGAGGGTTAGGGTGAGCCATAACATTTTTGGCGCCGCTGTCGGGGAGCCATCCCTTAACTTTTTCCATCGTTTTGCCTCTAGTCTACACATAACCTATTGTCCATTATCTTGATTAATGGTTTCCCATGAAAAAGCTATGGATTTGATGGTGATTTGTGTGAGATTTGGTGTAGAATAGCTCTCTTTTTTGTTTTTGAAAAGAATGCTTTTTGCTTAATTTTTAGATTAATTTGTAGTTTTTGTTGTTGTCGGGGAGCCATCCCTTGACTTTTTCCATCGTTTTGCCTCTAGTCTACGCATAACCCATTGTCCATTATCTTGATTAATGGTTTCCCATGAAAAAGCTATGGATTTGATGGTGATTTGTGTGAGATTTGGTGTAGAAAAGCTCTCTTTGTTGTTTTTGAAAAGAATGCTTTTTGCTTAATTTTTAGATTAATTTGTTGTTTTTTGTTGTTTTTCATGTTCTTAGGGCTTGCACATAGTTTGTATTAGGCTAAGTTTGCATCCATTGCATCAAACAATGCAATAGAATGCAATTCTTCATGAATGTTAGCTCTCTTTAGTTTAAACATAGAACTAAGATCATTAATTTTAGTTTGATTATGTGTTTGTTGTTGAAATTATTTGGATTAGAGTGGCATTAGGAGTAGCTTAATCTTTCAAAAAATTTCTTAAAACCATAAAAGAAAACCCTTGAATTTGACTAATTTCTCATAATGGATTGGTTTTTGTCATTAAGGGTGATTAATCTTGTTCAAAAGGCCAAAAAATAGAAAGTGTGTCAATTGGAGTCTAAATGGATTATATGAGTAGTCAAAATTGGTATTTTTGAGTGTTTTGAGAGTATCTAGATGCATCAAAACACCTAATCACATTAATTTCTTCATCAATTGGAGAAATTTGACTCTCCTTGCTTAATTTTATCTTAAAAGAGGAGACCATAATTAAGATTCTAATTAATCTCCTATTTTAGATGAATTTACACAATTGTTGATGCACAAAGATTAGCATTCCCTAGCTCTATCCAATGATGTGCTCAATTGTGTGAATTAATTGGTTAATTAGAGTCCTTGATTAGTGTAAAAGAGAAAATGATTAGTAAAAAGATTAATCTTTAATCACTTTTTTACATAACTCATTAAGGCTAATGAGCATTCAATGAGTTGTCAAAATTGTCCTTTTTGGGAGGGGGGTAATTTATGAAGGGTGTAAGAAGAAGGTTGACTTTTTGGATTCCCACTTATCTTTTTGGGAAAATGCCCATATTCCTTTCATTTTAAATTCAAAAAATATCCCCCCCCCAAAAAGGAAAATTTGTATTTCCCACTAGACTTTTAAAAAAAATCCGATCGTGAAAGTGCAGGCTGTGAAAAGGTTCGACGTGAAAAGGTCCGGTCGTGAAAGTGCAGGCCATGAAAAAGTCCGGCCATCAAAAAATCGAATTTAATATTCCATGGAGTAGTTCACGACGTGAAAACCTAAGGTTTTACGGTGTTTAAAAAAATAATAATAAAATCCATGGAGTCGAGTTCACGACGTGAAAACGTAGAGTTTCACGGCATGAAAACCTAAGGTTTCATGGTGTAAAAATTAAAAAAAATTAGATGTAATATTTCATGGAGTCTGATTTACGGCGTGAAAACGTAGAGTTTCACGGCACCAAAAAATAAAGTAAAATCAAATTTAATATTTAGTGGAGTCCAGTTTATGGCGTGAACCATTTTTTGCAATTTCACAGAACTAGAGTTCACGCGTCCAAAAAAAGAGAGAAAAAATCAAAATTTATAAAACTCGTGTTCGCTCTAGAAAACACCTCTGTCCGGAGGCCCATATCTCCTAAACCGTACATCCGATATCAAGGTGCTCTAGGGCTCATCGAAAGCTGACATCGAGTTCTTCGACTTTGGACTTGGTCGTCCGAAGTCAAAATCGACCATTTTGGTCTTCAATCAGCAGCTTCAAAATTTGATCCGAAAATCAAGGCAAAAAATAGCCTAAAAACCACGAAAAATTGTAAAAATTAGCGCGAAAACAAAAATTTGGAACACCCTCAGAAACGTGCTGCGAAATAGAAAAAAAATTCTCGAAAAACTTTTGTCTTGAGACAGTGATGAAAAAGAGGTTTTAGGACCTCCTCTTCCCGCTTTTTTCAAAAAAATATCTTAGCAGAGGTTGTTCACATGCGTATATAGCACCTAAGCTAATTAGGGCAAACGGACACCCGTTTGATTCAACAAAGAGAACGCTAGGTCTCTTGAGGCTGTAACGGGCTGTGGGAGAATATAAAAAGCAAAAAAAAAGAAAAAAGAAAAGAAAAGAAAAAAAATCGTGTTTACTCATTAAGGAGCATTTAGGCACTCTGACATGGCCACACGATAGAGGGATTACCAAGGATCACACAAGGACTGAACCCAATGGCTGACATCTTCGATCCATTGAGATCTATGCCGCAAATTCACCTCCCAATGCCATTGGCCATGCCTATAACAAGCGTGTCATTGGGTTTTACACTCCTTGTCACTTCGATTTCACCAGGCTTTGGTCCCTTGCCTAACATTCCCGCAAATCCTACAAGTACCAACCCTTTCCTGGATGCCCACACCTTGGACATACTGACTAGTCTAGGAAGGGGGATGGCCCAATGTCATGTGCATAAAATGTCATGGACATTCTCAGATGTTAGTCTAGAAGAGGCAGCCAGAAAAAGAATTATAAGAACCAGAAGTTGGAGCATCAAGTGCTGATTTGGCTAGAGGGGACATGGATGACCAGGCGGCTGCAAGAGGGGACTGTCGGCTGTAAGAGAAAGCTGTCGGCTAGACCAGATTTGAGGCGGCTCTGCAGGGCGCATCACATTTATGGAAATTTAGTGCTAGTCGGCTGGCTGCAGCCAGCTCTTCTATTTGTTCTCAAGAGCCTACAAAAGGCAAGGATGCTCATTGTGTTTTTCATTCAACTCTTTAGGAGTTGGGTCCCTAGTATAGGAGTAGTTTTCGTGATGTTCACCTTTTCCAAGAAGGCAGCCTATGGCTGTAGATTAGGTATCTTTTTGTACCATATGAATATATTGAATTTCCAGCATATATCTCTCTCTCTACTCTCCCTTCTGTCTGCGTTTTTGCATCAGCATGTTCTCAGGGGGTGTTTAGGGCTGAAAGAAGACCCCCAGAACTTCTGCATGTTACATTGGTATCAGAGCATCAAGCTCAGCAAAGCTAAACACTAATTGAGTCCCATATGATGGTGTACAAGTTCAAGGTACAGGAAAGTACACGGGTACGAAGCCCAAGGCAAGGAACACAGGAACGTGAAGAGCTCCTAGGAGGTTTGTTGGTGGTGTTCCACAAAGCCAAAGGGGTTGGCAGTCCTATGAGCTAGATAAGTTCTCGGGCAATGGTCCCAAAGGGATTATCCTCCAAGGGGTGATGTGAGAGTGCCAAACTCATTTCTCAGGAATGAAGAGCAAGATAGTGTTCAGAGTCAGGGTAGGAATGGATTGGAGACTGGAGGGAACAGATGCATAGATCTTATTCAGAGTCAGAGTGGCTTTGGAGACCGGGCCGGGTTTTTAGTGCAAAGGGTTGCCAAAGATGGATGGATGAATGATAGAGGGATTCAGGGAACAGAACGGGATGATGGCAGTCATCCAAGAACAGGTTGGAATCTCGTCATTAAGTTTAGCAGAGGGGGATGTCATGTGCATAAAATGCCATGGACATTATCAGATGTTAGTCCAGAAGAGGTAGCCAGAAAAAGAATTATAAGAACTAGAAGTTGGAGCATCAAGTGCTGATTTGGCTAGAGGGGACCAGGATGACCAGGCGGCTGCAAGAGAGGACTGTCGGTTGCTGCAAGAGAAGGCTGTCGGCTAGACTAGATTTGAGGCGATTGTAGGGCGCATCACATTTGTGGGAATTTATTGCCAGTCGCGCGGCTGGCTGTAGCAGTCGGCGATCTCTTCTATTTATTCAAGAGCCTATAAAAGGCAAGGATGCTCATTGTGTTTTTCATTCAAATCTTTAGGAGTTGGGTCCCTAGTATAGGAGTAGTTTTCGTGATGTTCACCTTTTCCAAGAAGGCAGCCTATCGCTGTAGATTAGGTATCTTTTTGTACCATATGAAAATACTAAATTTCCAGCATATATCTCTCTCTCTACTCTCCCTTCTATCTGCGTTTTTGCATCAGCATGTTCTCAGGGGTGTTTAGGGCTAAAAGAAGACCCCGAGAGCTTCTACGTGTTACACCCAAGAACTCAGTGAGTCTCTTCAAACAAGAGCACTCACATACAGCCTCAATGACATACAGAAATATGGCCAAACAATTTTTTAAAATTATGGGCAAATATGACGGAACAACAGACCCTGTTTAATTCATTCAAATGTTTGAACATAGATGTGAAGCCTTTGTAAATCCCAACTACCCCACTAAGATACATTCGTTGAACTTATGCTTAGAGGGAAAAGCTAGTCGATGGTTCATCGCATTGATGCCGACGATCAAGACCAACTTCAAAACCTTGAAATTAGCCTTTATACATGGCTTTTCCAGACAAGGTGATCGGTGGAGTGTAGCAACAAAATTCTATTCAATTGAGCATCAACCAAATGAATCCATTAGAGATTTTATCCTTCGGATAAAACTCTTGGACTCACGTTGTGAGTCATGGGAAAAATTAAATGATGTTCAATTGAAGAGATGTTTCATGATGGGCTTGAAGAATAATAGCTTACACAACTTGATCATTGTATCCAATCCGGAAACCTTTGATCAATGTTGCAAAGAAGCAATACACTTAGATGACAACATGCTAGAAGATGATCATGCTATGAGGTGTTCCTCATCTAAACCAAGTGAAGCAATGGTGAAAGAAAGATCAATCTCAGAATTGAAATTCCTAGAATTTTACGCAGCCTTGCTTAAAACCTTACAGCCAACATTTGTAAGAGAGGATGAAAACCTTCAAAACTAAACATCCTTAATGCCTCTCAAAGTGAGGAATGAAATGCCTTGTATTGAGTGCAATCACTACTACGACCATCCCAATCCTCATTGTGCATACAAGGCACCTGTTTTTCTGTACTGCATATATTGTAAAACCTTTGACCATGATCTAAAACCTCTTCCTCAATGCAGCACTCGAAAACCACGGAAAAAGAAAAATACTCCACAACACTGTCCACACAAAAGCCTAAGCGGGTCCATCAAAAAACTCCACCAAGTCATCAAGTGTGGGTACCAAAAACACTACTGCACACACAAGGGTACTACCAAAGAAATACCAAATCTTGGGTCCCTAAGCGTATCATAAAGTCCCCTAAGCTTGCACAAAGAAGAAAGCCTCAACACCAAGCACATCGGCGACCAAATTACAGTGTTCGTAAAAAATGGGTGCCTGTGCATGTACTTCAACAACAAGGATACTATGATGGTAATTCCATCATATGGTTGCCAAAATTGAACAATGTGAAGAAAACCTCACCACCGACTTCAACCCCAACAACTTCACCTAAAGTTCGACAAGAATGGAGGCCCAAGAAACATCAAGCAAATAACTCAACCACTCTCGTGCATTCAGCACCAACACAAGAGCTTGTTTGTTCAAGAGCAAACAATTAGCAGTCTTCCCTACTGCCTCAACATCATTTCAACAACAAATTCAAGAATCAATATGGAGACATAGGAGCACATCAAGAACAAAATAACAATGCTCTTGTCACCCCTCTGGAAGTGAGAAATGAGTGCACAAGAAGTTGTTGCTTGCAAATCATGACCTAGATGACCCATTTAAAAAAAAACCTTACGGTTAAAACCTGCAACTTCACCGATTTAGGCCATCTCACGAAATAACCCCTAACGGCCAAAAATCTTGCAATCTCATGAGTTCAGGTTTCTAAAGAAATATAGTCTCACGGCTTAAGAACCAGCACTTTTACAATTTAAGTCTCATCACGGATTAAGCCATATCACGCAATAGCCACTATATAATTGTTAAGCTTATTGCTTACTATTATTTTGGCTTAATTAATGTAGCAGTTGCTCCATGAGTACTTATCCATACTCATGCAGAGGAGAAAATTTGCACCAAAGCCTCACCATCGACAATTTCCAGGTACATATGTCTCTGGATGGGGGGGCCATGGTGGACAAAAGCCTGGTCAATGGTACAACCCATCCCCAGTAGCGGTGCCAAAAATGTTATGGCTCACCCTAACGCTCCTTGAAACACATCCAAAAAGAGATTACTATAAACTGCAACTATTGTGAGGATATTTCCAATGGCCGAGCTTGTAACCCTTGAGGTCTCCAAGCTTTACAACTCCTTGAGAAGCAATTCCACTGCATCTCCTACGCCGGTTGTCACACCGCTGCATTGCACTACGGGTCCTCGTCCCTCCTCTCACCTCATTTCACTCACACACTGACTAGCATGCATTAGGGAGAGAGATTAGTAAGAGCAAGACTCAATTGAATAATGGGAGAGTATGTTGTATTATGAGAGATATTCACTTATATACATGGCCACCATAAGTGTTCACACTCACTTAAATTATGGCTGGCTAGGCACTTTAGGCTTATAAGAGGCCTAATGCTATTACAATGACTACTCTCATAATATATCCATGAAGTACATCACTTAGGACTTCATCCTATCTTGCTACCACACGCTATTGAAGAGTAAGAATCGCCATAAATACTCTGTCATCACACCATTACGAGTGCCCATCCAAGTTGTAGCTTTGGATACTATTGCTTCATATCTTGAATGTATGACCCTTTGGTGTATCTACCCCGTGACTCCTTGATGTAAGATAATGTGGCGGTAGCTCTTGTTAATCCTATAATCGGAACCTACCCACGGGACATAGCAAGCCACACCTCCAAGAGGGAACTCTATACATTCACCTAATGGATGAGCAATGAAACACAATAGTCATGGGGTATTTACCAATGCTTTGAGCTCGTGTCTCTTGAAGCCTCCAAGCTCGCATATATGCTCCAAACTCCAAGCTCCACCTCCTCACTGTCACTGTGGAGTTGCTCACTCCATCACATAGGCCAATCACACTCTCTCTCACTCTCTCATACAAGCATAAACACACAAGCATGAGAAAGGAACAATTCTAGAATGCTCTCACTCCTCACTCTCTCACAAGTACAAAGGAAGAGCTCTCAATAGCACAAAAGGGATTGTGTCCTTTCATTATGAGAAAATACCTTATATAGAATTGGCCCTTATTCACACTTGGGTGCCCAAAACATACTAACTAGGCCTTGGGTGGCCAATGTCTTTTAATGTACAACCTTTATAGTGCCTTTACATAAACTTATTAATGTCCTCAATTGAGGATCATGGTGTTAATCCAAATGGGATTAACACTTACACATCTTCTTAGGACATTATCTTTACCTAACTTATATAGTTCTCCCACAATTAATTGATAAGGTGCATCAAGCTTTATAAGCCGCCACATTTTATCTTTGTTCCTGTGGAAAACCATAAGTTAGATAATCTAATATCTCCTCGCTCCATTTGGGTACCATGTCTAGTTTGAACAAACAAGCATCAGGGAGGTCATCATCAACACACCAGTTTGCTGGTTCTCCACTTGGAATTCTTGACATATGATCGGCTAACACATGTTGTGTCCCTTTCCTTATCGTAACTGTAAAGTCAAATTCCAATACTGTTGAGATATTGAGCTCATCTAGTGAGGCAGTGGACACTGATGACCCGTGGGGGGGATAGGCCCCACACTTACACCACTGGCATGGTTGGTGAGATCATGGGTGATATGCGGCCAGTGGGATGACAGGCTGTGTGACAGCCATTCTAGAGACTGGCATAGTTATAGCGCCAGCTCATTTAGTTGGGTTCACACTATAGAGAACCCTAGTATGTATTTGGCTGAGTACCTTTTCATACTGTGTGTACTCTTATCTTTGTATATGGTGTGTTAAGTGTTTGGTGAAGAAGAAGAAGATTTTTGGCCTCTCACCTTGTGTGTTCTCTTTTAGGGTTTTGTGAGTGTGTGTGTGTGTGTGCTTGCAAGAGCTCAAGCTCTCTTCTCCCCTACATCTTTTCTTGGTATCAGAGCCTGGTTCATGCTAAGGGCTGAGCTGCAAGCAAGAGAAGCACAGGAAGCGGTACGAGGGTAAGAGCTTCATTTACTCTTCCCTATTTGTGTTGGTGGCGACTACACCCTTGTCGGGAGCTCTACAAGAGGCACCGGCAAATGATCTTTGATTGAGGAGCTTTCTTCGGACAGATTTTTTTGTGCCAAAAACGCGTTTCGGGTGCGTCAGGACCTCTGTTTTTCAGAAAGCAGGCGATTTCGAGCACTGCGGGTAGGTCATCGTTTCTATGCATAGAACTCTATTTTAAGAACTGCAGGAAGACAGATTGGTTGTGCAAACATTGTGTGTGCTGCAAGGAGGTCAACAGTTGCCATTGGGTGTATGTATGCACATTGAGGTCACTGGTTGTGATTTGAGTGTAGTACAGTACCGCTGTAGAAAATACAACAGTTTGTGCAGGACAAACCAGAGTGCTGTTTCTTGTAAATTTGTGTGTTTGGCAAGATGTCAAATGATGGCATATATCAGATTATTGCTGAGAAGCTTGATAAGAACAACTTCCATGCTTGGAGGTTCATGTTGACAAATTTCTTGATGGGAAAAGGTTACTGCTGGGACTACATAGAAGGTAAGCATTAAGAGGCACCGGAGATACTGGAGATCAATCCGACTGCTGCAGATGTGAAAGAGTTCAAGGATTGGAACCAAGGAGCTAGAAAAGTTATGTATTGGCTCTCTATCATCAATATACACATGACACCATAATTAGGCACATACAGGATGCCAAGTCCCCCAAGGAGGCGTGGAACACCTTGGTAAAACTCTATGAAACAAATACCAAGGCACGAAAGATACAGTTGAAGAATGAACTTCATACTGTGGAGAAAAAGAGTATGTCTGTGTGAATGACTATGCATTGAAGATCAACAAGGGTATTGTGGAATCCCTTGCATCTATTGGCGTTTTAGTAGATGATAAGGTGGAAGTCTGTCTATGTGGTCTTAGGCCACAATACAAGGCATTCAAGACGTCTATTCGGACTCGGGAAAACATTTCCAATTTCATAGATTTGGTATCTATGTTGATTATAGAAGAGAAGAGCTTGGGTGAAGACCAACAGTCTTTATAAAACAAAAACAATTCAGAGCAACAGGCCTTCTACACAAGTTCAGGAAGAGGATGAGGTAGAGGAGGCCATGGACGCGACCAAGGAGGTGGCCAAATAGGTAATCAGTCACTATGAGATTAGTGGATTGTGCTGATAGATTGCTACTGTTAACACTTGACCTAGTGGATTAAGTTAAGGGATGACAAATTAAAAACCTGTATAATTGTGATTCCCATGGAGGAATGTTCAGATGGAAAACTCGGTCTAGTGGACCATTATTGTATTAAAGATACGAATGATAATGATGTGAAAGAATTGTTATCTGATGATGAGTTCTATATAAGGGATCTTTATCCTAAGATTTTGTTGGGTTCACCAGACTATAAAGAACCCCAGAATCAATTGGATCTTAAGGGGAAGAGTTGTCCTCTAGTTTGCGAGATAAGGACATCTCGTATTTTTTAAGTGGGGTAGGATGTAAGATTCCTCCCTCTAGCTTCTGAGGTGTGCAGGTGTAAGAACCTCCCCTTCTGATCTTATAATTATTCTCCTCTCTGAAGTAAAAGAAAGATCCTATTTTACCCTGTTTTGGCCTAGAGAGAGAAAATATCTAGAGGGAGATAATTCAAAATTGAGATATTTTTGGATATAAAAATCCTCCTAGTGTCTAAAATAATTTCCCCTAAAACAGAAATTCAAAAAGAACTTTCCAATGTGCAATTGGAATTAATTACAAATAGGTATAAAGGACCTTAGCCTAGGATCCAGATTTTCAAATTTTTTTGGATTATGGTCCAATTAAGGTTCCTATGGACCAATAAGTGTTGGAGCTATATATAGCTAGCCCTAACTCACTCTAGGTCTTGCCTATATATATGTGACTTGTGACTAATATGATTCATTCTTGTGGAGCGTATGTGGTGTCTCTTGTCTCGTCTCTCTTCCTCTCTCAACATGGTATCATAACGATTCTAATCATAAGGGAAGCATCTACGTCTTCTTATTCAATTTATGATTATGATTTCATGCCTTACAAGATTGATCTTTGGTAATAGTTTTATGTAGGGTTGATTGGTTCTTTGATTATATGTTGCCTACATGATTTTATAGCTCCACTTGTTGTGATTAGAATTGTTTCTTAATCTTATCAAAACGGTTTGTAGATGGTATAGTGCTGGTGAATCCTATCAAAACGGTTTGTCAATCGGAGTTCTGAGTCAAAAGTTAGGATAGTTCAGGCAAACTACATCTAAAATAGTAAAACAGGCAAACTGCATCTAAAATAGTAAAACAGTCAAAAGTTAGGATAGTTCAGGCAAACTACATCTAAAACAATAAAACAGTTCTTTGTGAAAGCAAACGGGTAGTTGTCTCTGAGTCACAATAAGCAGGATTTGATCATCAAAGCTTTCCGTGAAAGCTTCAGACGGATGTTTGCTGTACAAGCTACAATTAGATACAAAACTTGCTGTGCAAGTTGCGTCATAACACGGTGCTTTTTCTTATTATCATTTTCATCTTTTATGGACCTCTAAGTTTTCTTACGTGCATGAGACACAGGTCTCCACTTTTAGGGTTCTAATTTTTGTTCACGTTCTATTCTTTACACGATCACTTTATGCTCGTCGTCTGGTGCATGCCTCTTTTTGGCTACGTTTCTCATATCTCGTACATGGTCTGCAAGTTCTCCGATCTTATCTTGTACGTGTTCTCACAACCCAACATGGCAAACACCATACTTGTTAACGAATTTCCTTCTGGGCAGTGTTCTGTTCCTCTTTTTCAAGGCCAAGGATTTCCTGGTTGGAAATACAAGATGCTATTAATTTTGGAAGGAGACGAATTGGTAGATATTGTTCTTGGTATTTTGCATGCCCTCCTCAACCTATTGATCCACTTCAGAATGATGTTATTATTACTGAAGGTCCTATTTTTGAACAGCGGAAAATTGATCATGCACACTGGATTCATCTCATGATACGACTGCTCGTCGGTATATACTTTCTGCCCTTAACGATTCACTCATGCTAGATGTTTATCCGTTATCCACGTGATATGCTATATGGGACTATCTTATCGCTATGTTTGAGAAGAAAACTATTACAGAGATTCTGTATCTCCGTAATCTTCTGGGCAAGCTTCAATTCAAGGCAGGTACATCCATGTCTAGTCACATTGAATCATTCAAAGGTATTATGAATCAACTTTCTGCTGAGGGGATCCTATTCCTCGAACTCAATTGGTTACACACCTTCTTGATACGGTGAAGGATCTTTTGTATGATAATATTGTCACACTATATTATCTAACAATGATGGAATTAACTTTGAGCATACATTTATTTCTTTGATTGAATATTCTCAACGTCATGATCGTCAGACGTTGGTAACTCATGAAACGGTCATGATTGCCCAAGAGTACACAGAATCAGAGACAGCCTTTGCTATCCAGAGACGTCCAGTTCAGCAATGCCCTTCTTCCTCCTCCCAATTTACATCTCGTGGGCTTCCAAAGAGGAGGTAATTCTTCTCATTTGAGATTTCCTCAAAAAAGTGTTGTTCTTATTGTGACAAAATTGGTCACTTGGTATCTGAATGTTGGGCACGAGAGTACGATGAAGAACACGGTATTACAAATAAGCAGCCTTGTTTATCAAGGGATTCTTGCTCTTCTGCAACCTATGAATATTGTGGGAGCACAAGGCATTCGTCCAATCAATGCTTCAAGAGGCATTATGATGAAGCTCAAAATCAAGCTTATGTTACTCAACAAAATCCTCATGATGAAGACAATGTTCATCAAGAGGCTAATTTGGTTCATTATAATGTCTCTCCAGAAAAGGTACTACATATTCGTGATGGTTCTCTCTTTATTGTTGATTCTGGTGTTACTGGCAACATAACATATCAATTGCAATGGTTACACAATTATCATCCAATTCCTATCAAGAAAGTGGTTTATCTTGCTGATAATACAACTTGCCAGGGTATTGGCGACTTGTATTTGGGAACTTCTTTCTCAACCAAAATACTGCGAGGAGCTTTATATGTTCCTAATTTACAAAGAAACTTACTTTCTGTTGCACGGCTTGTGGATCTTGGTCTATTTGTTGGATTTGATAATACAAAGTGTCGCATCAAAAAGGATGGCACTACTATTGCGGTTGCTCCTCGACATGGTAATCTCTTTGAACTATCATTGAATGAGGATGTTGCAAATGTTGTTACAGCTCTAGGAGATCTGGATTGTAAGCTATGGCATCATTGGTTTGCTCACTCAAATTTCTCAAAGCTTCTTGATATTCATCGTCATGATCTTGTGAGAGGTATGGACCTCAAATCTCACCCATATATGGGGATATGTGAATATTGTGCTCTAGGCAAACATCATCATAAGCCATTTCCAATGTCTACAAATATTCATTCAAATAATCTTTTGGATCTCATTCATACTGATACTTGTGGACCCTTTCCTCCATTCAAGTCTTGCTACCGTTACTTCATTACTTTTATTGAGATGACTATTCACGGTATACAAATGTCTTTTTGCTACGACATAAATCAGAAGCATTGGACACATTTAAGAGGTACCAATATCTGTGGAGAATCACACTGGTCGAAGAGTCAAAATTCTTTGAAGTGATAATGGTGGTGAATATATTTCCAACTTATTTCATGATCATTGCATCAACCACGGCATCCACCATGAGTATACCATTCCATATTCTCCCCAACAAAATGGAGTGCAGAGCGAAAGAATCGTATAATTTTTGAATGCAATCAGATGCATACTTATTCATTCTGGATTATCTCGCTCTTTTTGGGCAGAAGCAGTATTGACAACCGTTTTTGTTCAAAATCATCTTCCAACTACTGCACCTGGTAAGATTCCAATCACAGCTTGGATAGGCCAAACTCCTTCTGTTGCACATTTCAAAGTCTTTGGGTGTATTGCTTATATTCATGTCCCAAAAGAGACATGACACAAGCTATAACCTTCAAGTTTGAAGGTTATTTTTATTGGTTATTCTGACAACTCAAAGGGTTACAAGTTTTACGATCCAAGTTATTAAAAGGCAATTGTTAGTCGAGATGCTATATTCAATGAGCAACTGATGGGGGGTTCATGGTCCACAGATGATGCTGATGATACAAAAACATTACTCACTTCTTTTCCTTTTCTACTTTTGGACAATGATTTGCATGATGACAATACTCTTTTGACGGATATAGGAGACAAGTCTATTGATGTTCATCCTACAGTTTTAAAGGAGACTGCTACAAATCTTGATATCTATGTTGATCTTCCTATTGAAATTGAGCACGATGCAAATCATGTATATGATGATGATCTTGAAACCTTTAATCACGTATTGGCTGTTTGTGAAGATCCTTCAACTTATGCAGAAGCTATGTCCTCTCCACAAAAGGAACAATGGAAGGAAGCCATGGAAGCTGAATATGAGTCTTTGATCTTGAAAGGTACATGGGTTCTTACCAATCTACCTTCTGATCGTACTCCTATCAAATGTAAGTGGGTTTACAAGACTAAAACAAAGGCAGATGAATCCTTTGATAAATTCAAAGCTCGTTTAGTTGCAAAGGGATAGTCACAAATTGCAAGGATTAACTATCATGACACTTTTTCACCCGTAGTTCGTAGTACAAGCATTCGAGTACTACTAGCTTTTACAACTCAGCTTGATTTGGAAATACATCAAATGGATGTTAAGACGGATTTTCTTAATGGAGACTTAAAGGAGGAAATATATATGGAGCAACCTGAAGGATTTACAATTCCTGGAAAGGAACATCTTGTATGCCAACTCCATCGTGCTTTGTATGGACTAAAACAAGCTTCACGATCATGGTACATCAAGATTGATAAATTTCTCACATCTCAGGGGTTTGTTTCTTGTTTCTCTGATCCAAATCTTTATATCAAGCGCAATAATGTGGATAACCATTTTGTGATATTGGCCCTTTATGTTGATGACACTATACTTGTGTCTAATAATCTATCTTTCATGCAACAAGTAAAAAGGGTTTTATCCTCAGCCTTTGATATGGTGAATCTTGGCGACATCCATTCATGCCTTGGTATTCAAGTTCAAAGGTATCGTCACAATGGTATTTTGCTTCTTCATCAAACAAACTTTATCCAAGATATTGTTCAAAAGTTTGGATTGGCTACTGCACATTCGGCAAACACTCCTTGTTTTTTGCAAGCTCTACTAGGAGTACTTCTACAAATATTAAGGCTAAATCATTAGCTTTAAATCAACCTTATGCTAATCTTGTCAGTTGTCTTCAATTTGTGGGCATGAGCACTCGTCCTAATATTCTGTTTGCAGCAAATCTATTAGGATATTACTTGTCCTCTCCATCTACAAGACATTGGTCTCAAGCTAAACGTGTTTTGAAGTACTTGAAGGGCACTGCAGACATATCTTCATTAACTTCTCTTAATCTTTTGGGTTATTCAGATGTTGATTGGTCAAGCTTTATCCATGCCATCCACCAGTGGTAATTGCTTCTTTATCAATGGCTGTTTGGTATCTTGGGCTAGCAAGAAACAACACTGTATTGCAGTTTCTACTACAGAGTCTCAATATGTAGCTGCATCTTTAGCAGCTCGTGAATTGGTTTGGCTTCGACAATTGCTTGCTGATATTGGTCATTCTTCTTCCTCAAGCACTCCTCTTAGATGTGACAACCAAAGTGCTATTAGTCTAGCCAAGAACTACGTGCAACATAGCAAGTCCAAGCATATTGCAGTTCATTATCACTATGTTCAACATGAAGTAAGGAGAGGAGCAATAATGGTAGAACATTGTCCAACTGATCAAATGATTGCAAACATTCTCACCAAAGGACTCCATGAAGCTCGGTTTACACTTTTGTGATCAGAACTTGGAGTTGCGGCGGCCTCTCTTTTTGGAGATTAGCAAATCTCACGTCATGTCAATTTTGTCTAGACTTGTATATAGCCTACAGACTTTAGGACACTTCACACATTAATTCACATCATGCACGTTTATTCTTTATACTTTGTATATAGAAGCACATTGCACATGGACTTTAAGGTGGCATTGTACATTTATATGTAGGAGCTCGGGTTTTTCCCTTGTGCTCCCAAGGGTTTTTTTACTCGCAACTGGAGACCTTTATTTGAGTGGGGATGTTGAAGCTATATATAGCTAGCCCTAACTCACTCTAGATCTTGCCTATATATATGTGACTTGTGACTAATATGATTCATTCTTGTGGAGCGTATATGGTGTCTCTTTTCTCGTCTCTCTTCCTCTCTCAACAATAAGATTAATCCAAATGTAGGGAGGAGATAAATTGAAGAATAAAAGAAAAACCCCCAAAAAATGAGTAAATGCTCACATAAGATGAAGAGTGGACTAATGAACAAAGAAAACAATTAAAAAATTAAACTTTGACACCTCAGTGTGGGGATATCCCCTCATGAAGTAGGCACCTTTTTCTCATCATTACCCCCAATTTTTAATCAATAAAATGAGATATTTTCATCTCTTCTCTCTCCTATTTCAAAATTAGATCCAAAAAGTAAGCTGAACTGACCCAAAAATGGTCAAAAATTGACCAAACTGACCTGAAAAATTCTAGAATCAGTTTGCTTAGTTAGAGGCTCACTTTTTCCTATAAATAGAAGCCTCCTCCTTTGTAAAAGCTTAATGGTATTTATGCATTGTTGCTCTCCTGTGCTGAGCCATCTACATTTAATTTTTTAATAACTCAATTGCTTTTGGCCTAATCCTCTCCAAAGTGAACTGGTGGCCACTCTTGCTTCAAACAAGAGTAGAACCCTCAATCCCTCAAGCCAAAGGAGAGCTTACAAACTCCATGTCAGCTAATTTTCTTACTTCTTTAATAAAGAATCTATGGTTTTCTTAATTTTTATGTTTTGCAGATGATGAATTAAATTCAAATGCTATGCCTTTGATAAAAAGACCACCCCCTTCTCCTCTTTACATTCCAACCTTTCTCAATCCTAGAAAGATTAACTAATTTATTAATTAACCTCTTTTTATTGCTTACTCTCTTGAATTTAGAAAATTATGTAGATTAGAGTTCTAATTTATTAATTAAACTCTTTTTATTGCTTACTGTCTTGAATTTAGAAAATTATGTAGATTAGAGTTCTATAAATCTAATTTGGGTTAATTTAAGTTAAATAAAGAATGATAAAAATGAGAAATGGTCAGCCATACAAAGGAGGTTATGGCAAAATTTTCAAGAAATTTGTGGAAAAGAAAGTTTGTTTTTATGTTATTCCAAAAGAGTAATTCCCACCATTTTTGTATCTAAAAGAAATATTCTAATTACTCCATGTACATATCCACCTATGAATATGCATGGATATCACTGATATTAATTATTAAAGAAATTTATTTAATTACAAAAGTGTTATTCTCATTAAATTTGATTTTTATGCATAGAAAGATGCATAAAGAAATTTTTCTTTATTACAAAAGTGTTATTCTCATTAAATTTGATTTTTATGCATAGAAAGGTGCATAAAGGATTTTTTTAAATTACAAAAGTGTTATTCTCATTAAATTTGATTTTTATGCATAGAAAGATGCATAAAAGATTTTTTTTATTACAAAAGTGTTATTCTCATTAAATTTGATTTTTACGCATAGCAAGATGCATAAAGGAATTTGTTTTATTACAAAAGTGTTATTCTCATTAAATTTGATTTTTACGCATATAGAAAGATGCATAAAGGAATTTTTTGAAATTACAAAAGTGTTATTCTCATTAAATTTGATTTTTATGCATAGAGATGCATAAAGGAAATTTTTTAATTACAAAAGTGTTTTTCTCATTAAATTTGATTTTTATGCATAGAATTATGCATAAAGGAATTTTTTTAATTAAAAAAGTATTATTCTCATTAAATTTGATTTTTATGCTTAGAAATATGCATAAAGGAATTTTGTTTTATTACAAAAGTGTCATTCTCATTAAATTTGATTTTTATGCATAGAAAGATGCATAATGGAATTTTTTAATTACAAAAGTGTTATTCTCATTAAATTTGATTTCTATGCATAGAAAGATAAATAAAGAAATTTTTTTATTACAAAAGTGTTATTCTCATTAAATTTGATTTTTATGCATAGAAAGATGCATAAAGGAATTTTTTTATTATAAAAGCGTTATTTCTATAAAAATTATATTTTATGCATAAGTAGATGCATAAAGAAATTCTTTTTATTTTAAAAGTGTTATTCCTATCAAATTAGATTTTATGCATAAATAGATGCATAAAAGGATTTTTTTAATAAAAGAGTTATTCCCACTAAGTTGATTTTATGCATAAATAGATGCATAAAGAATTTTTATATCAAAATTAGAATTCTCTTAAATTCTATGAGTATTTGATAAATGAATAATTAAATACTCTAAGAGAGAAATTTCTATCGTTTTATATTCACACGGATTGTAAAAAGAGAATTCAGGAAATCTATCGAGATCGAAATATTCAGACAAATGATTAATCTATTTCTCATTGGAATTCATAACTAATTTAGAAATCAGTTAAGTGAATATTCAAAGAAAGAAATTCAGTAAAATAGTAACTGAATTATCAAACCTTTTCGAGAAAGATAGATCAGGAAAAATCTTATCCAACTCAAATTTTGAATCAGACTACGACTAATACCAAACTCTTTCGTTAGTTTTGAGGAAAGAAGGTGTGACCAGTTTAGAAAAATATAGTCAAAACTCTTGCCAAATCTGAAACTAAGTTTGAGACCCTTCGAATTGATCTATGGATCAAGGTTATAGAATTCAAGGAATTCTGGTATGAAATTCAGAACTCCGATCGAGAAGTTTTGGGGACCTTGATTCAAGAAATACTCCTTGTATTCAAAAGAAAATCAAACTAAAAACTTGCATAGAAATGAGATGTGATGTGAATAGATGTGATGAGATGTAATGTGAAAAAATGTGATGAGATGTGATGTGAATCAGCAGATAGATGTGAATGAATGGATGGATCTAATGTGATGTGAATAGACGTGATGAGATGTGATGTGAATAGATGTGATGAGATGTGATGTGAATCAGATAGATGTGAATGAATGGATGGATGTGGATGTGTATGTGATGAAAATGGATGTGAATGTGTATGTGAAGAATGGATATGGATGTGTATGTGAAGAATGGATGTGGATGTATATGTGAAGAATGGATATGGATGTTTATGTGAGGAATGGATGTGGATGTTTATGTGAGGAATGGATGTGGATGTGTATGTGTATGTGAAGATTGAATGTGGATGTGTATGTGAAGAATGGATGTGGATGTGTATGTGAAAGAATGTGATGTGACATGAATATATGTGGATGTGAAGTGATAGATATGAATGTATGGATAGATGTGAGTAGTCATATATGCGAATGATTGGATGGATGTGGATGAATGAGATGAGATATGTATGAATGTGATATAATGTGGATAGAATGCATGTGATAGGATGGTTATGAGAATGAATGTGGTGGATATGAATGAATGAATGTGATGCATATGAATGAATGTGATGTGATGGATGTAAATGGATGTGATGTAAATGAATGTGATGGACGTGAATAGATGTGATGTGATGTGAATCGAGATGTGAATGAATGAGATGTGATATCATGTGATTCGGGGATGTGAGTGAATGAGATGTGATATCATGTGATTCGGGATGTGAGTGAATGAGATGTGATGTAAATTGGGATAGATGTGCTATGTGATGTGAATGAATATGATGTGATGAGATGTGGATATGGGTAGATGTGAGTGGATGAGATCTGATGCAGATAAATGAGAAAAGATGTGTTGAGATGGAAAATGATGTGATGAGAATGGGAATACATATGAAATAAATGAGGATTGATGTGGAACAATATGAAAAGATGAGAGTTAATTATAGAAACTGTATTTATGACCTGTTTTTAAATGACTATTTTATGTCAAGAATGCTAGGGAAGCATTTTGACCATCTTGTGAATGAGGTCGTGGATACCGATCCGATAAAGTTGCAACAGCTGACGGAGAGTCAATGGAGGACGTCTCGCGCGTAGCAAGGTCCGACCGAGGTCTTGACCAGCCTCGGCTAGATTTAAATGGTAAGCTTCTGGTACGGTGGATAAGGGACTAAAGAAGCGACCTATGAGTGAAGTGCTAGGTGACCTGCGAAGGATCCTAGAGGGTGCGGACCATAGGGTGCTCGAGCTCTGGGTTGCCAAAGATACCCACATCTGCGTCGTGGTGGAAGATATTAGAAGAACAAGGAGTAAGAGTTGTTTTCTAAATTCGGGCCTGGATCTGGTTGATTGACCTTGCTGGTCCTCAATAGATGAGTCCATGGCTCTTTTATATGGATCTATGAAAAAGGCAATTTCATATTTGGTGTGACTAGTTTTAATTTTGCATGAATATCCAGCTAGGGAGCCCGAGAACTCTTTTTCGTGGTACCCGGGACAAAACCTAACCAAATTCTTAAATGGATCCCATCACTATAGTGGTTGGGTGGTTGGCTAACCCACAGGACTGGATGGGGTTAGCCTGGACTGATGGATCCCTAAAATTAGACTCAATTCTGTTATGGTACGATAGATGAAGTAAATCCCAGATAAAAATTGCTCTATGGAAAAGAATCAACGGCTGTGCCTCTCAATGGAAAAAAGCGTTGATCTCTATGATCCAAGTGCAATCTTTTCCTTGATCTAACTACGGGACTTACGGGTTTGGTCAGATCAGTTCAGTTAGTTAGGGCTTTTGACTACGTTAGAGTAAAAATATCCTGGAGGAATCGCCCGTGTTTTTCAGGCGAGGGAAGTTTTTTCGAGTCCGGTTTTGGAAGAACCAAGGGATTAGTCTCTTGTCTGGAAATACGTGATCGAGGCCCCGAGTGAGGGACCCTACCCCACCCAAGAAGTGTTACTTCCGCTACTAGCACCCCTGAAATCGTTGCGCGGTGGGGACAAGGCTCTTTCAGCTTGTATCAGAGCGAATTGGCTAAAGTGGATCAACCGAGAAACCAGAAATGCCTAAAGTGGATCAACCGAGAAACCAGAAATATCAAAATCTTATGAAGTAGCAGTAAAAGGTTGTGATTGTGTGATGAAACTCATACAAATTGTTATTCATAAAAAAGATTCATAAATAGGTAATTGGGTCTTCAAATGGAAGTACCACAATTGTATGGAATCCGTGACTTGCTTGAGGCCTAGACATGATGGTATTTACCTTATAGTTCCAAGGACCGTGACTACCCGTATATACCGAGGGTATAACTGCAGCTCTTTACCGTCAGTATATACGAGTAAATCTAAGACCTTGAAATTATAAGCATAAATGCTATCCAGATGATGAATTCGAATGTGGTTGATATGATTTTAAAACTCTGGTTGAGAACTGATGAGTTAAATTGGATTCTGATTGAAAAATGATGATTCTTGAATTTTAGTTGAAAAGCGATAAGCTGAGCAAAACCAGAATGAGGATGAATGGGACGAGTCCTTTGTGATGATGTTCGTAATGATGATAATGACTTCAACAAATCACTATGAGATTAGTGGATTGTGCTGATAGATTGCTACTGTTAACTCTTGACCCAGTGGATCAAGTTAAGGGATGACAAGTTAAAAACCTGTATAATTGAAATTCCCATGGAGGAATGTTCAGATGGGAAATTCGATCTAATAGACCATTATTGTGTTAAGGATATGAATGATATGATGTGAAAGAATTGTTATCTGATGATGAGTTCTATATAAGAGATCTTTATCCCAGGATTCTATTGGGTTCACCAGACTATAAGAAACCCCAGAATCAGTTGGATCTTAAGGGAAAGAGTTGTCCTCTAGTTTGCGAGATGAGGATATCTCGTGTTTTTTAAGTGGGGTAGGATGTAAGATTCCTCCCTGCAGCTTTTGAGGTGTGCAAGTGTAAGAACCTCCCCTTTTCATCTTATAATTATTCCCCTCTCTAAAATAAAAGAAAGATCCTGTTTTACCCTGTTTTGGCCTGGAGAGAGAAAATGTCTAGAGGGAGGTAATGCAAAATTGAGATATTTTTGGATATAAAAATCCTCCTAGTGTCTAAAATGATTTCCCCTAAAACAAAAATTCAAAAAGAACTTTCCAATGTGCAATTGGAATTAATTAAAAACAGGTATAAAAAAGGACCTTAGTCTAAGGGTCCAGATTTTTAGAAACTTTTAGATTATGGTCTATGGACCAATAAGATTAATCCAAATGTAGGGAGGAGATAAATTGAAGAATAAAAGAAAAACCCCCAAAAAATGAGTAAATACTCACATAAGATGAAGAGTGGACTAAGGACCAAAGAAAATAATTAAAAAACTCAATTTTGACACCTCAGTGTGGGGATCTCCCCTCATGAAGTAGGCACCTTTTTCTCATCATTACCCCCAATTTGTAATCAATAAAATGAGATATTTTCATCTCTCCTCTCTCCTATTTTAAAACTAGATCCAAAAAGTAAGCTGATCTGACCCAAAAATGGTAAAAAATAGACCAAACTGATCTGGAAAATTCTAGAATTAGTTTGCTTTATTAGAGGCTCACTTTTTCCTATAAATAGAAGCCTCCTCCTTTGTAAAAGCTTAATGGTGTTTATGCACTGTTACACTGCTCCTGTCCTGAGCCATCTACATTGAATTTTTTAATAGTTCAATTGTTTTTGGCCTAATCCTCTCCAAAGTGAATTGGCGGCCACTCTTGCTTCAAACAAGAGTAGAACCCTCAATCCCTGAACCCAAAGGAGAGCTTACAAGCTCTATGTAAGCTAATTTTCTTACTTGTTTAATGAAGAATCTATGGTTTTCTTAATTTTTATGTTTTGTAGATATTGAATTAAATTCAAATGCTATGCCTTTGATAAAAAGGCCACCCCCTTCTCCTCTTTACATTCCAACCTTTCTCAATCCTAGAAAGATTAACTAATTTATTAATTAAAGTCTTTTTATTGTTTACTCTCTTGAATTTAGAAAATTATGTAGATTAGAGTTCTATAAATCTAATTTGGGTTAATTTAAGTTAAATAAAGAATGCTAAAAATGAGAAATGGTCAGCCATACAAAGGAGGTTATGGCAAAATTTTCAAGAAATTTGTGGAAAAGAAAGTTTGTTTTTATGTTATTCCAAAAGAGTAATTCCCACCATTTCTGCATCTAAAAGAAATATTCTAATTACCCCATGTACACATTCACCTACGAATATGCATGGATATCACTAATATTAATTATTAAAGGAATTTGTTTTATTACAAAAGTGTTATTCTCATTAAATTTGATTTTTATGCATAGAAAGATGCATAAAAATTTTTTTTTATTACAAAAGTATTATTCTCATTAAATTTGATTTTTATGCATAGAAAGATGCATAAAGGATTTTTTTTAATTACAAAAGTGTTATTCTCATTAAATTTGATTTTTATGCATAGAAAGATGCATAAAAGATTTTTTTTATTACAAAAGTGTTATTCTCATTAAATTTGATTTTTATGCATAGCAAGATGCTTAAAGGAATTTGTTTTATTACAAAAGTGTTATTCTCATTAAATTTGATTTTTACGCATATAGAAAGATGCATAAAGGAATTTTCTTAATTACAAAAGTGTTATTCTCATTAAATTTGATTTTTTCGCATAGAAAGATGCATAAAGGAATTTTTTTACTACAAAAGTGTTATTCTCATTAAACTTGATTTTTATGCATATAGAAATATGCAAAAATGAATTTTTGATTACAAAAGTGTTATTCTCATAAATTTGATTTTTACGCATAGAAAGATGCATAAAGGAAATTTTTTATTACAGAAGTGTTACTCTCATTAAATTTGATTTTTATGCATAAAAAGATGCATAAAGGAATTTTGTTAATTACAAAAGTGTTATTTCATGAAATTTGATTTTTATGCATAGAAAGATGCATAAAGGATTTTTTTTTACAAAAGTGTTATTCTCATTAAATGTGATTTTTATGCATAGAAAGATGCATAAAGGGTTTTTTTATTACAAAAATGTTATTCTAATTAAATTTGATTTTTATGCATAGAAAGATGCATAAAGGAATTTTTTTATTACAAAAGTGTTTTTCTCATTAAATTTGACTTTTATGCATAGAAAGATGCATAAAGGGAATTTTTTAATTACAAAAGTGATATTCTCATTAAATTTGATTTTTATGCATAGAAAGATGCATAAACGAATTTTGTTTTATTACAAAAGTATTATTCTCATTAAGTTTGATTTTTATGCATAGAAAGATGCATAAAGGATTTTTTTATTACAAAAGTGTTATTCTCATTAAATTTGATTTTTTTTATTACAAAAGTGTTATTCTCATTAAATTTGATTTTTTTACATAGAAAGATGTATAAAAGAAATTTTTAATTACAAAAGTGTTATTCTCATTAAATTTAATTTTTATGCATAGAAAGATGCATAAAGGAATGTTTTATTATAAAAGCGTTATTTTTACAAAAATTGATTTTTATGCATAAGTAGATGCATAAAAAAATTATCTTTATTTTAAAAGTGTTATTTCCATTAAATTTGATTTTATGCATAAATAGATGCATAAAAGAATTTTTTAAATAAAAGAGTTATTTCCACTGAAGTTGATTTTATGTATAAATAGATGCATACAGAATTTTTATATCAAAATTAGATTTCTCTTAAATTCTATGTTTAAATTCTATGAGTATTTGATAAATGAATAATTAAATACTCTAAGAGAGAAATTTCTATCGTTTCATATTCACACAGATTGTAAAAAGAGAATTTAGGAAATCTATCGAGATCGAAATATTCAGATTAATGATAAATCTATTTCTCATTGGAATTCGTAACTAATTTAGAAATCAGTTAAGTAAATATTCAAAGAAAGAAATTCAGTAAAATAGTAACTAAATTATCAAACCTTTTCGAGAAAGATAGATCAGGAAAAATCTTATCTGACTCGAACCTTTAATCAGACTACGACCAATACCAAACTCTTTCGTGAGTTTTAAGAAAAGAAGGTGTGACCAAATTAGAAAAATACACTCAAAACTCCCACCAAATCAGAAACTAAGTTTGAGACCCTTGGAATTGTGGGACTGGATGGGGCTAGGCTGGACTGATGGATCCCTAAAATATACTACGATAGATTAAGTAAATCTCGGATAAAAATTATTCTATGGAAAAGAATCAACGGATGTGTCTCTCAATGAGGATAAAAGCGTTGGTCTCTATGATCCAAGTGCAATCTTTCCCTTGATCCAAGTGCAATCTTTCACTTGATCTGACTATAGGACTTACGGGTTTGGTCAGATAAGTTCAATTAGTTAAGGCTTTTGACTACGTTAGAGTAAAAATATCCTCGAGGAATCACCCAAGTTTTTCGGGCGAGGGAAGTTTTTTCGGGTGGAAGAATTGAGGGATTAGTCTCTTGTCTGGATATACCTGGGTGAGGCCCCGAGTGAGGGACCCTGCCCCATGCAAGAAGTGCTACTTCCGCTCTGCTAGCACCTTGAATTTGTTGCGCAGTGGGGATAGGGATCTTTTAGCTGTGGTAGTATCAGAGCGAATTGGCTAAAGTGGATCAACCTAGAAACCAGAAATGTTAAAAATTTATGAAGTAGCAGTAAAAGGTTGTAACTGTGTAATGAATATCATACAAATTGATATTCATAATACAGATTCATAAATAGGTATTTGGATCTTCAAATAGAAGTACCGCAATTGTATGGAATCCCTGACTTGCTTGAGGCCTAGACATAACGGTATTTACCTTATAATTCCAAGGACCGTGACTACCCCTATATACCGAGGATATAACTGTAGCTCTTTACTTCTGGCAGTATATACGAGTAAATCTAAGACCTTGAAATTATAAGCATAAATGCTATCCTGATGATGAATTCAAATGTGGTTGATATGATTTTAAAACTTTGGTTGAGAACTGATGAGTTGAATTGGATTCTGATTGAAAAATGATGATTCTTGAATTTTGGTTGAAAAGCGATAAGCTGAGCAAAACCACAATGAGGAAGAATGGAACGAGTCCTTGTGATGATGTTCGTAACTAGAATAATGATAATGACTTCAGCGAATCACTATGAGATTAGTGGATTGTGCTGATAGATTGCTACTGTTAACACTTGACCTAGTGGATCAAGTTAAGGGATGACAAATTAAAAACCTATATAATTGAAATTCCCATGGAGGAATGTTCAGATGAAAAATTTGATCTAATGGACCATTATTGTGTTAAGGATATGAATGATATGATCTGAAAGAATTGTTATCTGATGATGAGTTCTATATAAGGGATCTTTATCCCAGGATTCTATTGGGTTCACCAGACTATAAGGAACCGCAGAATCAGTTAGATCTTAAGGGAAAGAGTTGTCCTCTAGTTTGCGAGATAAGGACATCTTGCATTTTTTTAATTGGGGTAGGATGTAAGATACCTCTCTCCATCTTTTGAGGTGTGCAGGTGTAAGAACCTCCCCTTCTAATCTTATAATTATTCCCCTCTCTGAAATAAAAGAAAGATCCTGTTTTACCCTGTTTTCGCCTGGAGAGAGAAAATGTCTAGAGCGAGGTAATTCAAAATTGAGATATTTTTGGATATAAAAATCCTCCTAGTGTCTAAAACGATTTCCCCTGAAACAAAAATTTAAAAAGAACTTTCCAATGTGCAATTGGAATTAATTAAAAATAGGTATAAAAAAGGACCTTAGCCTAAGGGTCCAGATTTTCAGAAACTTTTGGATTATTGTCCAATTAAGGTTCCTATGTACCAATAAGATTAATCCAAATGTAGGGAGGAGAGAAATTGAAGAATAAAAGAAAAAACCCCCCAAAAATGAGTAAATGCTCACATAAGATGAAGACTGGACTAAGGACCAAAGAAAACAACTAAAAAACTCAATTTTGACACCTCAGTGTGGGGATCTCCCCTCATAAAGTAGGTGCCTTTCTCTCATCATTACCCCCAATTTTTAATCAATAAAATGAGATATTTTCATCTCTCCTCTCTCCTATTTCAAAACTAGATCCAAAAAGTAAGTTGAACTGACCCAAAAATGGTCAAAAATTGACCAAACTGATTTGGAAAATTCTAGAATCAGTTTGCTTGGTTAGAGGCTCACTTTTTCCTATAAATAGAAGCCTCCCCCTTTATAAAAGCTTAATGGTGTTTATGCACTGTTACTCTGCTCTTGTGTCCTGAGCCATCTACATTGATAAAAAGGCAACCCCCTTCTCCTCTTTACATTATTCCAACCTTTCTCAATCCTAGAAAGATTAACTAATTTATTAATTAAACTCTTTTTATTGTTTACTCTCTTGAATTTAGAAAATTATATAGATTTGAGTTCTATAAATCTAATTTGGGTTAATTTAAGTTAAATTAAGAGTGATAAAATAAGAAATGGTAAGCCATACAAAGGAGGTTATGGCAAAGTTTTCCAGAAATTTATGGAAAAGAAAGTTTGTTTTTATGTTATTCCAAAAGAGTAATTCCCACCATTTCTACATCTAAAAGAAATATTCTAATTACTCCATGTGCATATTCACCTATGAATATGCATGGATATCACTAATATTAATTATTAAAGAAATTTATTTTATTACAAAAGTATTATTCTCATTAAATTTGATTTTTATGCATAGAAAGATGCATAAAAGAAATTTCTTTATTACAAAAGTGGTATTCTCAATAAATTTAATTTTTATGCATAGAAAGATACATAAAGGAATTGTTTTAAATTACAAAAGTGTTATTCTCATTAAATTTGATTTTTACGTATAGAAAGATGCATAAAGGAATTTTTTTAATTACAAAAGTGTTATTCTCATTAAATTTGATTTTTTTGCATAGAAAGATGCATAAAGAAATTTTTTATTACAAAATTGTTATTCTCATTAAATTTGATTTTTATGCATAGAAAGATCCATAAAGGAAGTTTTTAATTACAAAAGTGTTATTCTCATTTAACTTGATTTTTATGCATATAGAGATGCAACAAGGATTTTTTTTAAAATTACAAAAGTGTTATTCTCATTAAATTTAATTTTTACGCATAGAAAGATGCATAAGGAAAATTTTTTGTTACAAAAGTGTTATTCTCATTAAATTTGATTTTTAGGCATAGAAAGATACATAAAGGAATTTTTTTATTACAAAAGTGTTATGCTTAGTAAACTTGATTTTTACGCATAGAAAGATGCATAAAGGAATTTTTTTAATTAAAAAAATGTTATTTCTTTAAATTTGAGTTTTATGCATAGAAAGATGCATAATGAAAATTGTTTAATTACAAAAGTGTTATTGTCATTAAATTTTATTTTTATGCATAGAAAGATGCATAAAGGAGTTTTTTTATTACAAAGTTTTATTCTCATTAAATTTGATTTTTATGCATAGAGAGATGCATAAAGGAATTTTTTTATTACAAAAGTGTTTTTCTCATTAAATTTGATTTTTATGCATAGAAAGATGCATAAAGAAAATTTGTTAATTACAAAAGTGTTATTCTCATTAAATTTATTTTTAAGCATAGAAAGATGCATAAAGGAACTTTTTTATTACAAAAGTGATTCTCACTAAATTTGATTTTTTGAATTTTGTTATTACAAAAGTGTTATTCTCATTAAATTTTATTTTTTTACATAGAAAGATGCATAAAGGAATGTTTTTAATATAAAAGCGATATTTTTATAAAAATTGATTTTTATGCATAAGTAGATGCATAAAGAAATTCTTTTTATTTTTAAAAGTGTTATTCCTATTAAATTTGATTTTATGCATAAAAGGATTTTTTTAATAAAAGAGTTATTCCCACTGAAGTTGATTTTTCGCATAAATAGATGCATATAGAATTTTTATATCAAAATTAGAATTCTCTTAAATTCTATGTTTAAATTCTATGAGTATTTGATAAATGAATAATTAAATACTCTAAGAGAGAAATTTATATCTTTTTATATTCACACGGATTGTAAAAAGAGAATTCAAGAAATCTATCGAGATGGAAATATTCACATAAATGATTAATCTATTTCTTGTTGGAGTTCGTAACTAATTTGGAAATCAGTTAAGTGAATATTCAAAGAAAGAAATTCATTAAAATAGTAACTGAATTATCAAACCTTTTCGAGAAAGATAGATTAGGAAAAATCTTATCCAACTCGAACCTTGAATCAGACTACAACCAATACCAAACTCTTTCGTCAGTTTTGAGGAAAGAAGGTGTGACCAGTTTAGAAAAATACACTCAAAACTCCTGCCAAATCTGAAACTAAGTTTGAGACCCTTGGAATTGATGTGTGGATCAAGGTTATAGAATTCGAGGAATTCTGGTATGAAATTCAGAACTCGGATCAAGAAGTTTTGGGGATACTGATTCAAGAAATACTCCTTGTATTCAAAAGAAAATTAAACTGAAAACTTGCATAGAAATGAGATGTGATGTGAATAGATGTGATGTGAATGAATGGATGGATGTAATGTGATGTGAATATATGTGATGAGATGTGATGTGAATAGATGTGATGAGATGTGATGTGAATCAGATAGATGTGAATGAATGCATGGATGTAATGTGATGTGAATAGACATGATGAGATGTGATGTGAATAGATGTGATGATATGTGATGTGAATCAGATAGATGTGAATGAATGGATGGATGTGGAGTGTATGTGATGAAAATGGATGTGAAGAATGGATGTGGATGTGTATGTGAAGAATGGATGTGGATGTGTATGTAAAGAATGGATATGAATGTGTATGTGAGGAATGGATGTGGATGTGTATGTGAAGAATGGATGTGGATGAGTATGTGAAAGAATGGATGTGGATGTGTATGTGAAAGAATGTGATGTGACATGAATATATGTGGATGTGAAGTGATAGATATGAAAGTATGGATAGATGTGAGTAGTCGTACATGTGAACGATTGGATGGATGTGGATGAATGAGATGAGATGTGTATGAATGTGATATAATGTGGATAGAATGCATGTGATGGGATGGTTATGAGAATAAATGTGGTGGATATGAATGAATGAATGTGATGGATATGAATGAATGTGATGTGATGAATGTAAATGGATGTGATGTAAATGAATGTGATGGACGCGAATAGATGTGATGTGATGTGAATCGAGATGTGAATGAGATGTGAATGAATGAGATGTGATGTCATGTGAATCGGGATGTGAGTGAATGAGATGTGATGTCATGTGAATCGGGATGTGAGTGAATGAGATGTGATGTAAATTGGGATAGATGTGATATATGATGTGAATGAATATGATGTGATGAGATGTGGATATGGGTAGATGCGAGTGGATGAGATCTGATGCGGATAAATGAGAAAAGATGTGTTGAGATGGAAAATGATGTGATGAGAATGGGAATACATATGAAATAAATGAGGATTGATGTGGAACAATGTGGAAAGACGAGAGTTCATTATAGAAACTGTATTTATGATTTGTTTTTAAAAGACTGTTTTATGTCAAGAATGCTAGGAAAGCATTTTGATCGTCTTGTGAATGAGGTCGTGGATACCTATCTGATAAAGTTTGAACAGCTGACGGAGAGTCAATGGAGGACGTCTCGCGTAGCAAGGTCGGCCGAGGTCTTGACCAGCCTCAGTTCGATTTAAATGGTGATCTTTCGGTACGGTGGATGAGGGACTAAAGAAGCGGCCTATGAATGAAGTGCTAGGTGACCTGCGAAGGATCCTAGAGGGTGCTGACCATACAGTGCTCAAACTCTGGGTCGCCAAAGATACCCACACGTGCGTCGTGGAAGATATTGAAAGAACAAGGAGTAAGAGTTGTTTTCTGAATTTGGGCATGGATCTGGTTGATTGACCTTGCTGGTCCTCAACGAATGAGTCCATGGCTCTTTTATATGGATGTGTGAAAAAGGAAATTTCATATTGGGTGTGTAAGTGGTGTGACAGGTTTTAAGTTTGTATGAATATCCGGCTAGGGGACCTGGGAACTCTTTTCCTGGTACCCAGGACAAAACCTAACCAAATTCGTAAATAAATCCCATCACTAAAGTGGTTGGGTGGTTGGCTAACCCACGGGACTGGACTAATGGATCCCTAAAATTAGACTCAATTTTGTTATGGTACGAAATAGATGAAGTAAATCCCGGATAAAAATTGCTCTATGGAAAAGAATCAACGGTTATGCCTCTCAATGAGAAAAAAAGCATTGGTCTCTATGATAATCTTTTCCTTGATCTAGCTATGGGACTTATGCGTTTGGTCAGATCAGTTCAATTAGTTAAGGCTTTTGACTACGTTTGAGTAAAAATATCCTGGAGAAATCGCCCGTGTTTTTCGGGCGAGGGAAGTTTTTTTGGGTTCAGTTTTGGAAGAACCGAGGGATTAGTCTCTTGTCTGGATATACGTGGGCGAGGCCCCGAGTGAGGGACCCTGCCCCACGCAAGAAGTGCTACTTCCGCTACTAGCACCCCTAAAGTCGTTGCGCGGTGGGGACAAGGATCTTTCAGCTGGTATCAGAGCGATTTGACTAAAGTGGATCAACCGAGAAACTAGAAATGTCAAAAATTTATGAAGTAGCAGTAAAAGGTTGTAATTGTGTGATGAAATTTATACAAATTGATATTCATAATACAGATTCATAAATAGGTAATTGGGTCTTCAAATGGAAGTACTGCAATTGTATGGAATCCCTGACTTGCTTGAGGCCTAGACATGATGGTATTTACCTTATAGTTCCAAGGACTATGACTACTCGTATATACTGAGGGTATAACTGCAGCTCTTTACTGGCAGTATATACGAGTAAATCTAAGACCTTGAAATTATAAGCATAAATGCTATCCAGATAATGAATTCGAATGTGGTTGATATGATTTTAAAACTCTGGTTGAGAACTGATGAGTTAAATTGGATTCTGATTGAAAAATGATGATTCCTGAATTTTGGTTGAAAAGCGATAAGCTGAGAAAAACCACAATGAGAATGAATGGGACGAGTCCTTGTGATGATGTTCGTAACTAGAATGATGATAATGACTTCAGCAAATCACTATGAGATTAGTGGATTGTGCTGATAGATTGCTACTGTTAACTCTTGACCCAGTGGATCAAGTTAAGGGATGACAAATTAAAAACCTGTATAATTGAAATTCCCATGGAGAAACGTTCAGATGGAAAATTTGGTCTAATGAACCATTATTGTGTTAAGGATATGAATGATATGATTTGAAAGAATTGTTATCTGATGATGAGTTCTATATAAGGGATCTTTATCCCAGGATTCTGTTGGGTTCACCAGACTATAAGAAACCCCAGAATCAGTTGGATCTTAAGGGAAAGAGTTGTCCTCTAGTTTGCGAGATGAGGACATCTCACATTTTTTAAGTGGGGTAGGATATAAGATTCCTCCCTCCAACTTTTGAGGTGTGCAAGTGTAAGAACCTCCCCTTCTGAGCTTATAATTATTCCCCTCTCTGAAATAAAAGAAAGATCCTATTTTACCCTGTTTTAGCCTAGAGAGAGAAAATGTCTAGAGCGAGGTAATTCAAAATTGAGATATTTTTGGATATTAAAATCCTCCTAGTGTCTAAAATGATTTCCCCTGAAACAGAAATTCAAAAAGAACTTTCTAATGTGCAATTGGAATTAATTAAAAATAGGTATAAAAAAGGACCTTAGCCTAAGGGTCCAGATTTTCAGAAACTTTTGGATTATTGTCCAATTAAGGTTCCTATGGACCAATAAGATTAATCCAAATGTAGGGAGGAGATAAATTAAAGAATAAAAGAAAAAACCCCCCAAAAATCAGTAAATGCTCACATAAGATGAAGAGTGGACTAAGGACCAAAGAAAACAATTAAAAAATTAAAATTTGACACCTCAGTGTGGGGATCTCCCCTCATAAAGTAGGTGCCTTTTTCTCATCATTACCTCCAATTTTTAATCAATAAAATGAGATATTTTTATCTTTCCTCTCTCCTATTTCAAAACTAGATCCAAAAAGTAAGCTGAACTGACCCAAAAATGGTCAAAAATTGACCAAACTGATCTAGAAAATTCTCGAATCAGTTTGCTTGGTTAGAGGCTCACTTTTTCCTATAAATAGAAGCCTAACCCTTTTGTAAAAGCTTAATGGTGTTTATACACTGCTACTCTGCTCCTGTCCTGAGCCATCTACATTGAATTTTTTAATAGTACAATTGTTTTTGGCCTAATTCTCTCCAAAGTGAATTGGTGGCCACTCTTGCTTCAAACAAGAGTAGAACCCTCAATCCCTCAACCCAAAGGAGAGCTTACAAGCTCCATGTAAGCTAATTTTCTTACTTGTTTAATGAAGAATCTGTGTTTTGCAAATGTTGAATTAAATTCAAATGCTATACCTTTGATAAAAAGGCCACCCCCTTCTCCTCTTTACATTCCAACCTTTCTCAATCCTAGAAAGATTAACTAATTTATTAATTAAACTCTTTTTATTATTTACTCTCTTGAATTTAGAAAATTATGTAGATTAGAGCTCTATAAATCTAATTTGGGTTAATTTAAGTTAAATAAAGAATGATAAAAATGAGAAATGGTTAGCCATACAAAGGAGGTTATGGCAAACTTTTCCAAAAATTTATGGAAAAGAAAGTTTGTTTTTATGTTATTCCAAAAGAGTAATTCCCACCATTTTTGCATCTAAAAGAAATATTCTAACTACTCCATGTATATATTCACCTATGAATATGCATGGATATCACTGATATTAATTTTTAAAGAAATTTGTTTTATTACAAAAGTGTTATTCTCATGAAATTTGATTTTTATGCATATAAAGATCCATAAAGGAATTTTTCTTTATTACAAAAGTGGTATTCTCAATAAATTTGATTTTTACGCATAGAAAGATGCATAAAGGAATTTGTTTTTATTACAAAAGTGTTATTCTCATTAAATTTGATTTTTATGCATAGAAAGATGCATAAAGGATTTTTTTAAATTACAAAAGTGTTATTCTTATTAAAAAAAATTTAATGCTTAGAAAGATGCATAAAGAAAATTTTTTATTACAAAAGTGTTACTCTCATTAAATTTGATTTTTATGCATAGAAAGATGAATAAAGAAAATTTTTTTAATTACAAAAGTGTTATTCTCATTAAATTTGATTTTTATGCATAGAAAGTTGCATAAAAGATTTTTTTTATTACAAAAGTGTTATTCTCATTAAATTTGATTTTTACGCATAGCAAGATGCATAAAGGAATTTTTTTTTACAAAAGTGTTATTCTCATTAAATTTGATTTTTCCGCATAGAAAGATGCATAAAGAAATTTCTTCAGTACAAAAGTGTTATTCTCATTAAATTTTATGCCTCTCTCTCAATGAGGAAAAAAGCGTTGGTCTCTATGATCCAAGTGCAATCTTTTCCTTGATCTAACTATGGGACTTACGAGTTCGGTCAGATCAGTTTAGTTAGTTAAGGCTTTTGACTACGTTAGAGTAAAAATATCCTGGAGGAATCGCCCATGTTTTTCGGGCGAGGGAAGTTTTTTCGGGTTTGGTTTTGGAAGAACCGAGGGATTAGTCTCTTGTCCGGATATACCTGGACGAGGCCCCGAGTGAGGGACCCTATCCCACGCAAGAAGTGCTACTTCCGCTGTTAGCACCCCTAAATTCGTTGTGCAGTGGGGAGGACAGGGATCCTTTAGCTGTGGTAGTATTAGAGCGAATTGGCTAAAGTGGATTAACCGAGAAACCAGAAATGTCAAAAATTTATGAAGTAGCAGTAAAAGATTGTAATTGTGTGATGAAATTCATACACATTGATATTCACTAATAAAGATTCATAAAATAGGTGATTGGGTCTTCAAATGGAAGTACCGCAATTGTATGGAATCCCTGACTTGCTTGAGGCCTAGACATGACGGTATTTACCTTATAATTCCAAGGATCATGATTAACCGTATATACCGGGGTATAACTACAGCTCTTTACTGGTAGTATGTACAAGTAAATCTAAGACCTTGAAATTATAAGCATAAATTCTATCTAGATGATGAATTTGAATGTGGTTGATATGATTTTAAAACTCTTGTTGAGAACTGATGAGTTGAATTGGATTCTGATTGAAAAATGAAGATTCCTAAATTTTGGTTGAAAAGCGATAAGCTCAGCAAAACCACAATGAGGAAGAATGGCACGAGTCCCTGTGATGATGTTCGTAACTAGAATAACGATAATGACTTCAGCAAATCACTATGAGATTAGTGGATTGTGCTAATAGATTGCTACCATTAACACTTGACCCAGTGGATCAAGTTAAGGGATGACAAATTAAAAACCTGTATAATTGAAATTCCCATGGAGAAATGTTTAGATGATAAAAGGACCAAGTCCAGCGTTGGTTGAAGGACCTGTGTTTGTAGATTACGCTTCTTCATGACTAGTTTGGAGACCAGCAAATCCCCATGCGATATCAATAATTCCACTAGATCTGGTTGGGGAGGGTGGTTTCTCCTCTACCTAGAGTACCTCAACCCTTCTTCCATGGATTCTTCACTACTAGTTTCAAGGTGGTCAGATTCCTTAAGACACTCAAGCTCTGATTTTATATTCACGTGATCACAAATTTTTTTTTGTTAATAACATGTGTTAACATGTTATTAACATGTTCACATGTTCTCAAAAAAGCCGGTGGCAAGCGACCTGGTAACCGGATAAAATCCCGTCGGGCTTTTGCTATGCCCGGCGGGCCCGCCGGGATAAAGAAAAGCCCGGCGGGTCCCTACGGGGTCGTCATGTAGCCCGGCGGGGTACAATTTCCTATATATATGGGCCCGGGGGGCTCTTTGGGAGTTCATTGCTGACAGCATACACAGGTAATAAAACTTGTGTGTGTGTGTGTGTATGTGGGTGTGTTCGTGCGGGCAGCCGTCCACTGTTGCAATGAGCGGCAGGATGTGGGTGGTCCGCCACACGAGGGATGTGTGTGTGGGTGAGTTTGTGCGGGCAGCTACCCATTGTCGCAATGCGCGGCAGGATGTGGGTGGCCCGCCACACGACTGGTGTGTGTGTAAGGCCATTCTTCGGAATGGTGCTTACCCTGGGACACTTAGTCGGTAACGCGGCTAGTCTGTGTCCTATGGTAAGTATGGCACGCCGTAGCGGTACTAGTCGGTAACGCGGCAAGCATAGTATCGTTATGGCGATGTCACCTTCCCTTCCCTTCCCTTTGTCAAATGCGGACATATGGTCGGTAACGCGGCCAGTGTATGTTCGTATCCTATTTGTATTCCCATAGAATCGGGCGGCATTTTGTCGTTAACGCGGCAAGTTGGTGTCGTCCGCTAGTGCATAAATTGTTTTTTGCATATTGCGGCATTTGATTGTTAACGCGGTCGAAAAAGTGTCGTAAATTTGCTTGCATATTACGGCATATGATCGTTAACGCAGTCGAATAAATGTCGTAAATTTGTTTGATTTGACTTGTATTGTTTTTATTGTGTTTGATCCATGCGATACTTGGTTGCTAACGCGGCATGAGTATTTCATGGATCAAAGTTTACGTCATATTGTCTAAACGTTTTATTTTATAATATCGTGATTCGTAACTCAAAAAATATGAATATCTCTCTCTTTTTACCCCCCTCTCTCTCTCTCATGATACACTTCACAACTCTTTCTCTATCTCTCTCATGATTCACTTCACAACACGATAGATGTGTAGATAATGATTTTTTTTATTTCTCTTAAAATATACATAATTCTTAATAATTTCTTTTTTCTCCCTCTATTTACTTAAAAATTAAAACACTACATTATTTTCCTCTTTAGGAACTCACAAAAACATTAAAAATGTCATCTAATGTTTCTTCTCTCTATCTGTCACAACTCTCTCTTCCTCTCCTCTCTCTCTCTCTCTCTCTCTCTCTCGCAATGATACACTTCACAACTCTCTCTCTCTCTCTCATGATACACTTCACATCTCTCTCTCTCTCTCATGATACACTTCACATCTCTCTTTTAATACAAGATTCAAACTATGAGTATTACAGCCTACCGGAAAAATATGTGGATATTGTCGCTGTAGGATTTTGGATGCATTTTTACAATTTTTTGCATTGTCCATGACGACTTGGACTACATTTTTGGCACCCACTTCCTCTATCACAGAGCTAATGACTTGAGCAATGTAAGCCCCAGTTTTGATTGAACCAGCTGAATCCACGGCACGGATGAAAGTCTCACATCTAGGTGAAATAACCATTATATTAATTAATGGTTTTCTTTGCACATTAGACCATCCATCACTTACTATACTACATCCAGAAAGCTCTATATTGCTAAGAATTATTCTTTGTACATGTTCTTTTACTTGCGCATAACATTTCTCTAATAGATCATTTCGCATAGCATGGTACGTAGGCGGTGAAAACCCTGGTCCAAACTCACCAATTTTCTTCCATGCTCTCTTCCAATGCTCACTGTCCACCATCATCATAGCACTCCCAGAAAAGTAAATCGCTTCAGCAAGGACGAGTTGTGCATCATCGAGTCGACCTTGAGGGGTTGATTACTTTCTGGTTGCACATTGCCATTCGGGGTACAAGTAGGCGATGTAGCGGGAGTTTGATGATTAGAACAACAGTGTTCTTGCTGTCTTGATACATTAACGGTAGGAGTGCCATGTTTTCTTGAATCTTTCTTTTGAATTTCTTCTCTTATGCGTTTGGCCACTATAGGTGCAGAGGGGTGGGTACATGACTTTTTCTTCGGTCCGCCTAAAAAGTGTTCTCTTAGTCGAGGCGCCCCACCTGATTTTACTGCATGGCATAGCTTACACTCCCAATCTATGAATCGATCACCAACGTTAATTGCATACTGCCACTCTATCCCAGGTGCCTTTTTTTTCCTGCTATTTGAAATTTGGACTCTATTGGAGGTACCACTGGATCCAACATTGTCCTCCATCTCAACAAATAACCTATTCAACCAAGCATATAACAATGAGTACACAAATGGAAAAATAACAAATCACTCACGTATAACAAAACATACATTAGCAGACAAAGTACTTCGAAACTATCTTGACAAATACAAAAAATCATCACATAACACAAAACTACTTCAAACTATCTTGCAAGGTCTTACTACAAAACTACTTCGAAACTATCATGCACATTGCACCCCCAATGAAGGATGCCTTTTGTACCCAAATAAGGATACTTTACACAATCAAAGATCTATGCTTGCCCAATACTCTAGTATAGGACAATAGACCTTCTCTAACATTCATAAAGAAAATCAAAGATCTATGCTTGCCCAATACTCTAGTATAGGACAATAGACCCTTGTCTACTCTAAACTATATCAAGTATCAAGAACCAATACAAGCCCCTAAGCAGGACTCTTGGCTCCATCAAACCATTCATAAAGCAGAATGAGGTAGATTACGTACGTGGCTCAAATGCAAAGCTGAATGACTCCAAATTTGTCCCTAAATCTCCGCAAGTATTAGCTACGAACCACACCCTGCCCCCAGTTCAAAGAACTAAGGACGAGTGGCTCAATAGCCTTAGGAGTGCCTACAAGGAAAGACGACAGCCCCTAAAATAAGGACGTTCTTCCCAAGAGGACACTTCTAGCAACTCGAGAGCTCTACAAGTACTTTGAGGAGAGATATCACGCCCCCAAAACAAGGACTATCTCCCCAAAAGTTGTACGATAGGTGTCGGGCAGTGTTTATATACAGAATAGTACCCCGCCGGTGTTCTTTGTTTTTCCCGGCGGGCCCGCCGGGCTTTTTATCTTTCTCGGCGGGCCCGCCGGGAAAGATAAAAGCCCGGAAGTGTTACGGGACTAGTGGGTTCCGGCAGGTTATTGCTCAGGTCATGTGAATATACAATGTGATCACAAGTTTTAATATGTTAACAATAGGTTTTGTTAACGTGATCACGAAATTGTGAAGACGTTAATGAAATCCCTGCACTCAAGTGAGAGATTATTTAGTGGCTTGAACCCACACTTCTTTGATAGGAAGATCCTGGGTGATTTGATGCACTATTGTCAGGTGTAAGATCGCCTCCGATGAGCTTTCTAGACCTTAAGTGCATGTAGATTTGATAAGCTATTTTGTTGTCCCAATTAATTTTTTATCAAATTCTATCAACCTGTTTCTGAGGCTGTGAGATTGCAGAGAAAAGTTCATGGTGTGAAGTGTCTAAAAAACAATTCACAACGTGAATGATTTTCTACACTTTCACGTGTTTAAAATTTTTTGCTCTTGGGATCAGAATTTCCACGTTACCTTGTTATGGGTGTCAATTTTTTCAAGACTTCCTTAGCTAAGTAACCTGACTATACCAAGCTCCTGATTTTGAGGCGTGAGATTGCAGAAAACGTTCACGCTGTGAAGAGATAAGGTTTCATGTCATGAAAAATAATGGGTTCACATCGTGAACAAAAAATGGTTCACACCGTGAAGGCTCAAAAAATGGTTCACGTCGTGAACGATTTGGTTCATGCCGTCAAGGCTCAAAAAATGGTTCACGTTGTGAACGATTTGGTTCATGCTGTGAAGAGTTCTAAAATAGTTTACATTGTGAACGATTTTCTACACGTTCACAATTCTTAATTTTGTTTGACCTTGTAGCATTAGAGGTGTCAGGATAAGGCTACCTATTTTTGGCAAGGTAATCCCGTGAATTGCGGTGTTAATCGCGACGTTGATGTCGGGAGTGGTTCACGGTGTGAAGTTTATAGAAAATGGTTCACTAATCCCATGAATTACGGTGTTAATCGAACGTTGATGTCGGGAGTGGTTCATGGTGTGAAGTTTGCAGAAAATGGTTCACGACGTGAACATTTTCTTGCAATTTCACGTGGGAGCTTCTCGCGTCGACTAATGTGATTCTGGGTGCAAAATACTTATCCAACAATTTCCAAAATGATTGTGCCATGCCTAAGGAGTGGAATACAAGTTCAAGGCATTGTCAATGGCTCCTTATTTCTTTGATTTTTGTGAATTTTTGAAAAGAAGAAAAACAGAATACCAACCTGCTCGTTCACATTGATAATTCCAGTGATGTAAATATCAAAATTAACTAGAAAAAACAATGAAGCTCTATTCCAAGACCACTCCACCACACACATACACAACAAACACAACCATTTTCACATGATTTTTTACTTCCACACAAATCTTATCCATTCATTTTCTACACAATGCATTACTAGAATGAAAGCAATCATGAATCTTATCCAATGGGAACTGAAACTCCAAGAGGAAGGAAGAAACAAAGGTGTTTCCTCGGCAGCGGCACCAAAAATGTTATGGGCTACCACACCTCCAAGAGGGAACTCAATGCATTCACCTAAGGGAAGAGAAATAGAATACAAATGTCATAGGGAACTCAATGCATTCACCTAAGGGAAGAAAAATAGAATACAACTGTCATAGGGAACTTACCAATGCTTAGAACTTGAGTCCCTTGAGGCCTCCAAGCTCACTTGTTAAGCTCCAAATCTCCAAACCTCCAAGCTCCACCTCCATGCTATCATTGTGCATAAGGCAATCACTCTCTGTCACTTTCCCACACAAGCATGAACATACAAGCATAGAAGAGGCACAAATGCTAGAATGCTCTCTCTCAATCTCTCTCAAGACACAAGAAGAGCTCTCAATAGCACAAAGGCGGATTGTGTCTTTTCATTATGACAAAATGCCTTATATACATTTGGCCCTTATTCACACTTGGGTGCCTAAAACTTACTTCACTAAGGCCTTGGGTGGCCAATATCTCATAATGTACAACTTTTATAGTGCCTTTTCATGACACTTATTAATTTCCTCAATTGGAGGAGCATACTTATTAATCTAAAATGGGATTAACATCACTCCAGCCACACATAAAGTGGCCCCCTCTCCATAGAGTCCTCCTATTCTTCGAGAGCGAAACTTTTTGAGTGAGAAAAAAATTGAGTGACACATTTCAAGGAACAAGCACACAAGAAGGCTAAGACTAGTAATCAGAACGCCATAGGTGTGCAACACAAATTCAACACATCTAGGAATGGATTATATGTGTTTTTGTCTAGAACTTTTCCTTCATATAGCTAGTACATCTTCGGAATTCTTTAGTAAATGGAAAGGCACATGCAAATCATTACGATTCAAAATTAATTACACCATCACAATGAGCACTTTGGAGTCCAAACCAACACCAAGACATGTATCAAGATTGAAACATTTGACAACAAAAGAGAACACAACAAAAGAGAACACAACAAAGCATACGACACTTTTCAAACTTCCTTACAAAAATATAATGTGGACAAGAAGGCATAGCCCACCTAAATAACGTAGGTGCAATTGCAAGGATGAATATCAGTAAAGCCCCAAAATGTGGCACTTAAATACCAAGATGTATCAGGATGACAAAATTTATTAATTCAGTACTGATTCAGCACATCAATCAGAATTGATTCAGCACATCAAAATTGAATCAATTCAATCAGAATTGATTCAGCACATCAAAATTGATTAAGCACGGTCAGAATTGTTTCAGCACGTGAGAATTGATTGAGTTAGTATTGATTTAGCGCAGTGGTTCAAACAGAATTGATTCAGCATGTCAGAATTTATTATGTTAGAATTGATTCAGCACTGATGTAGAAAGAATTGATTCAACATTATTTAGTCAGAATTGACTCAATATACTGATTCAGTCAAAATTATACCTTTTTAGTCAAAATTGATTCAATTTTGATTTAGTAAGAACTGATTCAACACTGATCTAATCAAAATTGATTTAATGAGAATTGATTCAGCCAAAATTGATTTAGTCAGAATTGATTCAGTTAGAATTGATAAAGTCAGACTTGATTCAGTCAAAATTGATTCAGTCAGACTTGATTCAGTCAGATTTGATTCAGTCAGACTTGATTCAGTCAGACTTGATAAAGTCAGACTTGATAAAGTCAGACTTGATAAAGTCAGACTTGATTCAGTCAGAATTGATTCAGTCAGACTTGATTCGGTCAGAATTGATTCAGACTTGATTCAGTCAGAATTGATTCAGTCAGACTTGATTCAGTCAGTCTTGATTCAGTTAGACTTGATTCAATCAGACTTGATAAAGTCAGACTTGATTCAGTCAGAATTGATTCAGTCAAACTTGATAAAGTCAGACTTGATTCAGTCACACTTGATTCAGTCAGAATTCAATCAGAATTGATTCAGTTAGAATTGATTCAGTCAGATCAGAATTGATTCAGTCAAGAATTGATTCGGTCAGAATTGATTCAGTCAAGAATTGATTCAATCAGAATTGATTCAGACTTGATTCAGTCAGAATTGATTCAGTCAAGAATTGATTTAGTCAGAATTGATTCAGTCAGATCAGAATTGATTCACTCAAGAATTGATTCAGTCAGTCAGAATTGATTCAGTCAGTCAGAATTGATTCAGTCAAGAATTGATTCAATCAAGAATTGATTCAATCAGAATTGATTCATACTTGATTCAGTCAGAATTGATTCAATAAAGAATTGATTCAGTCAGAATTGATTCAGTCAATCAGAATTGATTCAGTCAAGAATTGATTCAATCAGAATTTTTTCAGACTTGATTCAGTTAAGAATTGATTCAGTCAGAATTGATTCAGTCAGATCAGAATTGATTCACTCAAGAATTGATTCAGTCAGTCAAAATTGATTCAGTCAGTCAGAATTGATTCAGTCAGTCAGAATTGATTCAGTCAAGAATTGATTCAGTCAAGAATTGATTCAATCAGAATTGATTCAGACTTGATTCAGTCAGAATTGATTCAGTCAAGAATTGATTTAGTCAGAATTGATTCAGTCAGAATTGATTCAGTCAAGAATTGATTCAGTCATAATTGATTCAGTCAAGAATTGATTCAGTCAGAATTGATTCAAGATTTACCTAGAATTGATTCAATCATAGAATTGATTCAGTCAAAATTTTGGTTCAGTCAGAGAATTGATTGAGTCAGAATTTATTTAGCACTGGCACTGATTTAGTTAGAATTGATTCAGCACACTAGCATTGATTCTGTCAAAATTAATTCAGTTAGAATTGATTCAGTCAGCACTCATTTAGCAGCACTCATTTAGCATTTATTCAACACTGGCACTGATTAAATCAGTGCCACTGATTTAGCATTGATTCAACACTGGCACTGATCATTCAGAATTGATTCAATCAGCACCCGATTCAGCATTGGCACTGATTCAGTCAAAATTGATTCAATCAGTAGTTATTCAGTCAGAATTGATTAAGCTAGAATTAATTCAATCAGCAGTTATTGAGTGAGAAGTCAGAATTGATTAAGCTAGAATTAATTCAATCAGCAGTTATTCAGTGAGAAGTCAGAATTAATTCAGTCAGAATTGATTAAGCTAGAATTAATTCAATCAGCATTGATTCAGCACTGGTAGTGTTTAATTAGAATTGATTTATTTAGAATTTATTCAGTAAGCACTTTAGCAACAAGTAATTTCTTTTCGAATATTTCTAACATAAGAGCAACTTTTCCAAGATTAGAAGACGTTAAAACAAGAGAACAATTGATTTATGGTAAAAATCAATGTCCAATGCTATCGAGAAATTATGAGGGTAACGGTGTGATCACACTGTTAAATTTTATAAAGGGGGAGCCCTCTATTTATAGGAAAAAGTGAGCATCTAACCAAGCAAACTGATTCTAGAATTTTCCAGCTCTGTTTGGTCATTTTTGGACCATTTTTTTGTCTAGTTTTGATCCAATTCAATTTAGTTTGCTAAGGTGTCACCCACATGCTTGAAAATGCTGAAAACAAGGAGGGAAAGACTTTTTTACTAGGTGCCTACATAAAGGCAAGTCCTTGGCTCCCCCAAGCTGGGTAAGGGGTCAAAATTCACATTTTTCAAGACTAAGTACCAGTACTAATCAACTCTTCATCTTATGTGAAAATCTACTCATTTTTGGTGAATTTTTTTTTCTTCTTGCATTTTTCTTATCCAAACACTTGGATTAATCCTATAGGCCCATTAGAACACTCTTTGGACCTTAATCCAAAATTTTCTAAAAACAAGTACCCTAGGTTAAGGTGTCCAGTGCACATATTCAATTAATTTCTAATACACATTGGAAAACTCTTTTTAAACTTCTATTTCAGGGGAATTCATCTTAAAATTAAAGGGTAGCTTTGTATCTAAAAATATCTCAAAATTGTATTATCTCTCTCTAGAATATTATCTCTCTCTAAGTCAATTTAAGAGAAAATGAACTATTTCAAAGATTAAAGTCAAGGAAAATGTGTACAGTGATGTCTTATCCTTCTAGATACAGAAGAGGAGGAATCTTATAGTCCCCTAGGCAAAGCAACCAACAAGACAACTCCGAGGCATGAACTCGTTCTCCTGAGATAATTCATTTGGTGCTACCTCCCAAGTAAAGCATCCCCTAAGACAACCCAACTGCAAAAAGAGAACAACCCTTTGGCACAACCTTCTTAGGAAAGCATCTAGCGAGATAACCTAGGCATACATAGAAAATAGAAGGCAATGGGTGAAGATGATCACCCCCCCCTTGAGCAACCACGAGGGAGGGGTGGCTATATAGGGTCCCGAACTATACAATATAAAGATAAGGGGGTTGGGGGGTTTTTGCTTGAACACTTGTAAAAAATATGAGGAATGGGGATAGGGGTGCTTATCGGTGGAGAGGACGCATGGGTAAGAGATCGCAAGAGTCAAAGGAGTTGAGATAGGCAAGAGTGGGCACCACCACCCCCCAAAACTAAGAATTGGAGCAAAAGCCCATGCCACCGCAAAATGTCTCAAAGAACTTGCTCTGCAGATCATTGTATGGGGATGGAGAGTCGGAGCCGTAAAGATCCCATGCATCGGTAGTGTTACCAATGGCCTCCAAGTCAAAGTAATTGCTCTTCTTGCCAAAAACAGCTCCCAATCTTGTGGGACAATGGGGGTGTGGACAGACACCTGGGAGGAGGTGGGGAGCCTTTGGCCAAGAATTTTGCTGGATCTGAGGTCTACATACCTCCCAATGGTGAAGTCTAGAGGCACCATTCTTCTTCCTCTCCTTTTTCTTTACCAAGGTACATGAAAACGAAGTTGGGAAATTAGAACTACAGATAGAAAATGGAGCGGTTGTGGCTTGACGGGTGTAGTGCACACAAGAAAGAGAGAGAGAGAGAAGATGGGGAAGGCGTTGTTGTTGGGACTGGAGAGAGAGAGAGATGGAGAGGGATGCTGTTGTTAGGCAGCTCGAGGTAGGTGAGTGAGGGAGGTGCTCCATGGTGCAGTAGGCGATGCTGGTCAACGTATGCTGATTGTTATATAAAAAAACCCCTCAAGGAGGCCACGCCGGTTGAGGGTTTTTTTTTAAATGTAGGTGAACTTGTCAAATAAAAGAATAGGTCTACAAAGAAGATAAAGTGACTAACACACATAATAGAGTATATACAAACGGTCCATAATGTAAACACGCTAAGAGGAGTGAGTAGATGTGGACTAGTCAGTGTAGTCTAACTGTCGAATATTTGGCGAAGATATGTTGGTGCTTGATACCAAACCCGCTAGTGATATAAATTTCAAACGGTCATGCAGGCGCCTCGTGAGTGTCATCTCATGTTGAGCTTAACATCTCAATGCTCCCCCTCAAGCTCAACTCCAGCACATGAACTCCAAGCATATCCCAAAATTTGCGAAGCTTCTCAGCTCCCAAGGGCTTCGTGAAGATATTAGCAACCTAATCATGTGTGCTGATGTAGGCCAAGTCAATGTTGCCTGCTAAGACTCTCTCCTTGATGAAGTGGGAATGTACCTCAATGTGTTTCGTCCGCGCATAGAAAACTGGGTTCCTAGCCAACTGTATACTACTAAGATTGTCACAATATATGACAACCTTTCTCTCCACATGCAACCCCAAATCAACAAGTAGCTTGTGTAACCAAGCTACCTCACATGCTGCCACTGCAGCTCCTTTGTACTCTACCTTTGTGCTCGACAAGACAACTGTGGGCTGCTTCTTGCTGCTCCATGTCATAGCAACACTCCCCAATGAAAACATAAATCCACTGGTAGATCTCATGTTTGAGATGCTACCTACCCAATCTATATCTATGTACCCATATAGCTCCAATGGTACACTTGCTGCATAAAACAATGTATAATCAACAGTGACCCTCAAGTATCGAAGTGTGCATCTCGCACACCGTCAAGATGTGGTTTGCACGGAATCTGCATAAACTGGCTATGTAAGCCAATAGTGTAGCTCAAATCTGGCATGTTGACATAGATCAAACTCCCCACAATCTTCCTGTACATAGTGGGATCCTCCAACACATAATGTAAGATTCCTTCCCGACCTCTCAAGATGTCTAGCATCTTCCCCTGTAATCAAATCCCTCTTCAGAAATATAAAAGATCTTGTTTCTACCAGTTTTGGCCTAGAGAGATAAAATCTTCTAGAGAGTGGTAATTCAGTTTTTAAATTTAATTTTTAAATATTTTGGATAGAAAAATTTCTCATCTTATTAAAATAAGTTTCCCTAAAATAGAAGTTCAAAAATACTTTCAGAAGGTGCATTAGAAATTAAGTATAATCTGTTCAAGAGGCATTATCATGAGGGTCAAGATTTTTTCGAAATTTTAAATTAAGGTTCCTATGGACCAATAAGATTCATCCAAATGTAAGGAGGAGATAAATAGAAGAATAAACGTAAAATCCCCCAAAAATGAGTAAATACTCACATAAGATGAAGAGTTACTAAGGACAAGGTTAATAGATAAAAAAGAGAGATATTTAGATGAAATGATGCATTTTTGACACCTCAGTATGGGGGAATTTCCCTCATGAAGGAGGCGCCTATTTCACATGCTTGAATGAGTTTTAAACTCCCAAATAATGAGATATTTTTATCTCTTCTCTCTCCTGTTTCAGCTAGATCCAAAAAGTGGACTAAACTGACCCAAAAATGGTCAAAAATTGACCAAACTGATATGGAAAATTCTAGAATCAGTTGGCTTGGTTAGAAGCTCACTTTTTCCCTATAAATAGAAGCCTTCTCCTTTGTTGAAACTCAATAGTGTTTTGCACTGTTACCCTGCTTCTCCCAAGTACCAAAAACTGTGAATTTTACTCATAATTCATTAGTTTTTGACCTTCCCTCTTCTAAAAGATTGGTGGCCACTCTTGTTTCAAACAAGAGTAGAACCCTCAAACCATCAAGCCAAAGGAAAGCTCTCAAATTATCCATGTAAGTTGGAGATTCTTCTTTTTTCTATTTCTTTTATCGTTTTTTTTATGATTTTTATCTTCTCTAAATTGAATGGATGTTATGCCTCATTAAATGGATGTTATGATTTTTGTCTTCTCTAAATTGAATGGATGTTATGCCTCATTGAAAAAAAGGCATTCCTCTCTCTTCTTTAGTAAATCCAACCATTCTTTATCCTAGATGATTGATTATTGGATAAAATCAAGTTTTTCATAAAGTTCTCTTAAATTAGTAGAAAATGTTTACACTAGAATGATTTAAATACTCTTGGTGAACTTCTAATTAATTTTAGTGAGTTAAAAATTAAAAAATGGTCAGCGACACAAAGAAGGTATGGCAAATTTTTTTGAAAATTTATGAAATAAATTTCATCTTTTATTAATCAAAAAGAGTAATCCTCATCGTTAGAGTATTCTAAAAGTGTCATTTATATTCATGCATAGAAAGATGCATATTGATTAATTTTTATAAAAGAATGATTTTCAATAGAATTAAATTCTATGAAAGATACTTATTGATAATTTTTTTATTATGAAAGTGTTACTTTCTTCATTATGGATTTTTATACGTAAAATAATGCATAAAAGTATTTTTTTATTACAAAAGAGTTACTTTCATCATATTGATTTTTATGCATAAAAGAATATTTTTTAATTATAAAAGTGTTACTTTTATCATTATTTATTTCTATGCATAAAAGAATTTTTTTTAATTATATAAAAGTGTTACTTTTATCATTATTGATTTTTATGCATAAAAGTATGCATAAAAGAATATATTTTTTTAAATATAAAAGTGTTACTTTTATCATAAATGATTTTTATGCATAAACATGTGCATAAACGATATTTTTTATATTAAAGGTATGATTTTCATCATAAATGATTTTTATGCAAAAACATATGCATAAAAGATATTTTTTTATATTAAAAGTGTGATTTTTATCATAAATGATTTTTATATGCATAAAAGATATTTTTTAATATCAAAAGTGTGATTTTCATCATGAATGATGTTTATGCATAAAAGATATTTTTTATATTAAAAGTGTGATTTTCATCATAAATGATTTTTATGCATAAAAGATTTTTTTAAAAAAAGTGTGATTTTCATCATAAATGATTTTTATGCATAAACATATGTATAAAAGATATTGTTTTTATATCAAAAGTGTGATTTTCATCATGAATGATTTTTATGCATAAACATATGCATAAAAGATAAAGTCATAAAGTCGGGATTCAGTCAGAATTGATTACATGTGTTTTTGTATAGAACTTTTCCTTCACAGCTAGTACACCTTCAAACTTCATCAATGGAAAGTCACATGCAAATCATTTACGATTCAAAGTCAATTGCACCCCATTATAGTGAGCACTTAGAAGTCCAAACCAACACCAAGACATGTGTATCGAGATTGAAACATATGACAAAAAAAGAGAACACAACAAAGCATATGACACTTTTCAAGCTTCCTTAATAACAGTGCAAGTGGCAACTTTCCAAAAATGCATCTACTCTAGTGAGATTACAGAAACATAATATGGATAGGAAGGCATAGCCCACCTAAATAATGTAGGTGCAATTGCAAGGATGAATATCAATAGAGCCCCATCATCACCATTTCAACATCATTTCATCATCATCATTACCACCATCATCACCATTTCAACATCATTTCATCATCATCAAGCTGGGTAAGGGGTCAAAATTCACATTTTTCAAGACTAAGTACCAGTACTAGTCAACTCTTCATCTTATGTGAAAATTTACTCATTTTTGGTGGATTTTCTTTTCTTCTTGCATTTTTCTTATCCAAACACTTGGATCAATCCTATAGGCCCATTAGAACACTCTTTGGACCTTAATCTAAATTTTTTTAAAAACAGGTACCCCTAGGTTAAGGTGTCTAGTGCACATATTCAATTAATTTCTAATACATATTGGAAAACTCTTTTTAAACTTTTGTTTCAGGGGAATTCATCTTAAAATTAAAGGGTAACTTTGTATCTAAAAATAGCTCAAAATCGTATTCTCTCTCTCTAGAATATTTTCTCTCTAAGTCAATTTAAGAGAAAATGAACTATTTCAAAGATTAAAGTCAAGGGAAATGTGTACAGTGATGTCTTATCCTTCTAGATACAGAAGAGGAGGAACCTTACAGTACCCTAGGCAAAGCATCCAACAAGACAACTCCGAGGCATGAACTCGTTCTCCTGAGATAATTCATTTGGTGATACCTCCCAAGTAAAGCATCCCCTAAGACAACCCAACTGTAAAAAGAGAACAACCCTTTGGCACAGCCTTCTTAGGAAAGCATCTAGCGAGATAACCTAGGCATACATAGAAAATAGAAGGCAATGGGTGAAGATGATCACACCCGCCCTTGAGCAACCACCACGAGGCTATATAGGGTTCCGTACTATGCAATATAAAGATAAGGGGGGTGGGGGGTTTGCTTGTGAACACTTGTAAAAAAATATGAGGAATGGGGATAGGGGTGCTTATCGGTGGAGAGGACGCATGGGCAAGAGATGGCAAGAGTCAAAGGAGTTGAGATAGGCAAGAGTGGGCACCACCACCTCCCAAAACTAAGAATTGGAGCAAAAGCCCATGCCCCGCAAAATGTCTCAAAGAACTTGCTCTGCAGATCATTGTATCGGAGCCGTAAAGATCCCATGCATCGGTAGTGTTACCAATGTACTCTTCTTGCAAATCTTCGCCAAAAACAGCTCCCAATCTTGTGGGACAGACACCTGGGAGGAGGTGGGGAGCAGAATTTTGCTGGATCTGAGGTCTACATACCTCCCAACGGTGAAGTCTAGAGGCACCATTCTTCTTCCTCTCCTTTTGCTTTGCCAAGGTACATGAAAACGAAGTTGGGAAATTAGAACTACAGATAGAGAATGGAGCGGTTGTGGCTTGACGGGTGGAGTGCACACAAGAAAGAGAGAGAGAGAGAGAGAGAGAAGATGGGGAAGGCGTTGTTGTTGGGACTGGAGAGAAAGAGAGATGGAGAGGGATGCTGTTGTTAGGCAGCTCGAGGTTGGTGAGTTAAAAAAAAAACACCCCTCAAGGAGGCCTCCTTGAGGGTTCTTTTTTTTACATGCCTAGTAGGTGAACTTGTCACCGGCGCGGCCTCCTTGAGGGTTTTTTTTTTTAAATGCCTAGTAGGTGAACTTGTCAAATAAAAAAAACCCTCAAGGATACCGTGCCAGTGCGGCCTCCTTGAGGGGGGTTCTTTTTTACAATAGCATACATTGAGCCACTGTGCATACCCTACTGTGCATACCCTGTGCAGCTCGTTGTCTTGTCTCTTTGGTTCTTTTTTTGAATCTGCAAACACATGCTGGTATTTGGGGTGATGATGATCAAATAATGATAATGTGATGATGGTGGTAACATGATGAAATCATGCTTTCCTTGATAATCATGACGGTAATGACGATGATTGGCCATCGTGAGCACCACGGAGGGGAGACCACACCGACACGACCTTCCCCCACGACCAATTTTTTTACAGAAAATTGGCCATGTTGCACTATTATCATCATTTTATCACCCTAAACACCAACACTTTCATGTAAAAAAAAACTACCTCAAACGAGGCCATGTTGGCATGGCCTCCTCTGAGGCAGCTTTTTAAAAAAATGAAGGTGTTTGTGTTGAGGGTGAAGATTTGATGGGACGATAATAATGGTGATGATGGTAGTAACAATGATGATGAAATAATGATGCTGAAATGGTGATGATGGTGGTAATGATGATGATTGGTCATGGAGGGGCAAAGGGAAGATGATTTTTTTTGCCAAAGAAAATGGCCGTGGGGGAGGCTGCGTCGGTGCAGCCTCCCCACAGCCATTTGTTTTTCAAAAAATTGGTAGTGTTACACCATTATCATCATCTCATCACCACAACACCAACACCTTCATTACAAAAAAAACTTCCTCAAAGGAAGCCGCACCGATGCGGCCTCCTTTGAGGTAATTTTTTTAAATGAAGGTATTTGTGTTGTTAAAATGGTGATGATGGTGGTAATGATGAAATAATGATGATCATGATCATAATCAATTAAAAAAACCCTTTTGTAAATTTATCTTAAAATTTTGAATAAAAAAACCCCTCTTAACGAGCTGATATGCTAGACTTACATATATTTAGGTGCACCCCCCCGAGTAATGTACCTCGTAATAATTGGGGAATAAATGCTTACATGGGACAATGAGACTCTGATAATACAAAATATAGTATGCGTAAAATTATTTGTTCCTTGTGCATCACATCTCTATCATAACAATTCTTTCCCTTTATTCCACGAGTGCCTCATTGTTTGGTGTACCAAATAATAATTAGGGAATAAAGGTTTACATGGGAAAAACCAGACTGTAACAATACACAAGACTAATGTCAATACATAAAACATAGTGTTTGCAAGTAAGAAAAAGGCACACAAGTCACCTAGGCATCCATACATAATAGAGCTATCAAATACATAATGCATGTAATAAACGTCAATCAAGTACCAAACTAGAGCCCATAAAATACTTCTTGCATGTACATAAAGCCTAGTCATGAAACAAAGCTCACTAGAAAAAGGTAGCTCTAAGTCTCTACAAGTGCACAAGGCACATCTTGAAGCACGGTGTCATAAAGCCTCTCATCACAATGCCTCTATAATGAGTCGCTCTCCCTACCAAAGCCTCCCACATAATAGAAAAGGTTAATCACACTGTCACACTTCTCCATGAATGTCAAGAGACGCCACTTGTGAAATCAATAGTCACATTCGTAATACGAGTATGAGTATATGCAACACCAATGGTGGGGAACACCAATAAATTACCTTATATAAATAAATGGGAAAATGTAAAAATATGTAAGGTATTTAAAATTAAGGTGTATAAAACAAAGGTATTTAAATGAGTATCCAAAGATTAGGAAAATGTAAAAAAATGTAAGAAAATTCATAAAAATTGTGAGGTTGTGTAAATACCTTCATTTTAAATATATTTGGATACTCATTTAAATACCATCATGGATTCACAGCCTCACCCACATCTCAATGCATAGTAGGCAAATCACAACCCATGTGATAGAACAATTGAAAGGCAAGATTTCAAGGTAGATATGATTGGAAGTTCAAGTAATGACAAGGAGCTAATCAATTCTATATCTGAATCAAATCAGTGTGCTGAATCAATTCCGACTGAATCAGTGCTCAACCAATTTTGTGATAGAACAAGTGAATGGCAAGATTTCAAGGTAGATATGATTGGAAGTTCAAGTAATGACTAAGAGCTAATCAATTTTGTTTGAATCAAATCAGTGTGTTGAATCAATTCTTACTGAATTAGTGCTCAGTCAATTCTTACTGAATTAGTGCTCAATCAATTCTTACTGAATTAGTGCTCAATCAATTCTAACTAAATCATTGAATTAGTGCTGAATCAATTTTGACTCAATCAGTACTGACTTAATGAAATATGTCATCCCGATCCATCTTGGTATTTATGTGCCACATTTTGGGGCTCTATTGATATTCATCCTTGCAATTGCACCTACATTATTTAGGTGGGCTATGCCTTCCTATCCATATTATGTTTTTGTAATCCCACTAGAGTTGATGCATTTTTGGAAAGTTGCCACTTGCACTGTTATTAAGGAAGCTTGAAAAGTGTCATATGCTTTGTTGTGTTCTCTTTTTTGTCATATGTTTCAATCTCGATACACATGTCTTGGTGTTGGTTTGAACTTCGAAGTGCTCACTATAATGGTGCAATTGACTTTGAATCGTAATGATTTGCATGTGACTTTCCATTTACTGATGATGAAGTTTGAAGGTGTACTAGCTGTGAAGGAAAAGTTCTATACAAAAACACATGTAATCCATTCCTAGATGTACTAGATGTGAAGGAAAGTTATATACAAAAACACATGTAATCCATTCCTAAATGTGTTGAATTTGTGTTGCACAGCTATGGTGTTCTCATTACTTGAAAAGATACAAGGGAGAAGCGAGCTTGAGCTCTGCAACAAGCACACACCACTCACACAAACCCTAGAAGAGAGCCTATAAGGTGAGAGGCTGAAAATTCTTCTTCTTCTTCACACAACAAAATAGGTCTACAAAGAAGATAAAGTGACTAACACACAATAGAGTATATACAAGCGGTCCATAATGTAAACACGCTAAGAGGAGTGAGTAGATGTGGACTAGTCAGTGTAGTCTAGCTGTCGAATCTCTGGCGAAGATATGTTGGTGCTAGATACCAAACCCGCCAGTGATATAAATTTCAAACGGTCATGCAGGTGCCTCGTGAGTGTTAGCTCATGTTGAGCTTAACATCTCAATGCTCCCCCTCAAGCTCAACTCCAGCACATGAACTCCAAGCATATCCCAAAATCTGCGAAGCTTCTCAACTCCCAAGGGCTTCGTGAAGATATCAGCAACCTGATCATGTGTGCTGATGTAGGCAAAGTCAATGTTGCCTGCTAAGACTCTCTCCCTGATGAAGTGGGAATGTACCTCAATGTGTTTTGTCCGCGCATGGAAAACTAGGTTCCTAGCCAACTGTATACTACTAAGATTGTCATAATATATGACAACCTTTCTCTCCACATGCAACCCCAAATCAGCAAGTAGCTTGTGTAACCAAGCTACCTCACACGCTGCCATTGCAGCTCCTTTGTACTCTACCTTTGTGCTCGACAAGGCAACTGTGGGCTGCTTCTTGCTGCTCCATGTCACAACAACACTCCCCAATGAAAACATAAATCCACTGGTAGATCTCATGTTTAAGATGCTACCTACCCAATCTGCATCTATGTACCCATATAGCTCCAATGGTACACTTGCTGCATAAAACAATGTATAATCAATAGTGACCCTCAAATATCAAAGTGTACGTCGCACACTGTCAAGATGTGGTTTGTACACGGAATCTGCATAAATTGGCTATGTAAGCCAATAGTGTAACTCAAATCTGGCATGTTGATCATGACATAGATCAAACTCCCCACAATCTTCCTGTACATAGTGGGATCCTCCAACACATAACCTGCATCCGCACTAAGCTTGCCATTTTGATCTAATGGCACCAAGATTGGCTTACAATCAGCTATCCCATACTTGTGTTAAAAATATGGGAAACACCTCATGAGAAATGTTGTATGGGGCACATACCTTGTACATGCACTATGCACATAAAACCACAAAAATGTTGTATGGGACACATACCTTGTACATGCACTATGCACATACCTTGTACATGCACTATGCACATAAAACCACAAAAATGACATAAATATATGGACAAATGTGTTCAAAGGTTATTGTACGTCATTACCATTATGTAAAAGGGTCAATTGGTAGCTCAAAATCAACCAAAAGAGGTCGTGGTTTCATTAGTAGGTGTGATTAGATCAGTCCGCTTCAATCTAGGAAGGTAGGTCATTTTGCAACTTAATATCATGTACTCTAGCCTATATAAGAGGCTCACATCTAATTGCATTGATCAAGATTCTTCGCCTCCAATTATGTTGTCATTTTGAGCATCATTAAGGTAATCATTTTTATTAGTGTTTAATACTTGTGCTTAACATCATTTCCATTCAATCATGTGTTTAATCACCATATTTGATCCTCCATAGAAAATTTCAACTTGGTGTCAGAGCCTAGGTTGATGGTTTCACCTTAGTGTTACTTATTTTGCATTAAGAATAGCATAGGATTAGCATTAATCAAGTTTTTAATCACTTTTTAGTGATTTTCTGCATAGCTGAAGACAGCCCTCTGTTAGAGCTTCAATATCTCTCCATTCCTATCACCATTGCCCAAGAACTTTTAGGGCATGCTTTAGTAACTCAAGTCGCAACTCTAGCTCAAGGGGCTAAGTAAAATTCACCGCTGCTAGCAACCTAAAATCGTCTTTTTTGTAGGCACCTATATTTCTAAGAAAAACCTAGATCTCCACTTGAATATTGAGGTTTTTGGTGAGCCCTCTTAGTCTTTGGGTTTTTTTTACGTGTTGAATCCAATGGTGATGTCAATTTTGTCATTTGGTGCCTCCTTTGCTTCCCACAAATCACTATATTCATTGTTTTTATTAATTTGGAAATCACTTGTTGATCTACACCAATCTTTGGCTTTGATCTCTCTTGTAAAAGGGTAGACAATAGCTCAAACACTAGAGGTAAGACCCCCTTCATCCCAAATCCAAATGGCCACTAGAGATTCACTATCTATGCACTTCAGAGGTCATGGGTTTCACACATGGCAAACCCGCATCAAACTAATACTCATAAAGAAGGGGCTCTTCAACATTGTCAACGGAAAGGAGAAGAAACCAAGGAATGTTGGTGAAGCACCTCCATGGGAAGTTTGAGATGCAAAGCTCGTGCCATCATCACATTGGAGCTTGAAGATACATACATTCATCATGTGGATGGATGTGAAACTTCCAAGGAAGTTTGGGACCAACTCATAACTCTATTTGGTGCTCACTCTAAAAGTTCAAAGTTTGGCTTGCTCATTGAATTTTTTAAGCTAGACACGAAGCCTGACACATCTCTAGCCTCACACTTGAACTACATGAAAGGTCTCCTAACACAACTTGTAGGGGTAGATCTCAAGATGGATGAAGACATCTCCATTGGTGTATTACTCAAGTCTTTACCTGAAGAATATGATCATGTAGTCACAACCTTAACTAACATGCCTACCTCAGAGCTTGTGGACATTGAAGCTTCTCTTCTTGAGGAAGAGAGAAAACTAAAGACCAAGTAAATGGAGTCTTCATCATCTACTTTGCCTACTGAACATGCTCTTTATGCAAGATCTAACAAGAAAGGCAAATACAAAGGCAACTCTCACAAGGGCTACAACAACACTCTTGTTTGTGACTTTTGTCAACAAGCCTGGCCATGAAGAGAAGACCTATTTTGGTAAGAAGAAGATGCAACGATCCTATCTCATGGAAGAGATGCAGCTAAATGAAGACCAAGAGGGAAATGAGGATGAACACAAGGGCCCCCATCATGAGTCCCTATCTATGACCTTTTTTGAACATTTATTCTAAAGTGCTATTGTGTAAGGCATTGCCCTATACACATTAGTTTTCTCTTCACTCATACATGTAGCCATGTCATTGTCACACTCTTCTAAAGTCATCCCATACCTCTTTTGTACACATGACTAAAGCCTCTAAGTTCACATTGGCATAACCTTGTATGGCATTGTCAGCCAGACCACACTCATGCATGTTATCATTGAGCATTGGGTAGTTAATTAGGCTCATCAGAGTCAACAAGACCAACTATATCATTGGGTGAATTTAGTGTTTGAGGAGGGGTGTTAAAAATATGGCAAACACCTCATTAGAAATGTTGTATGTACATTCACTATGCACATAAAACCACACAAATGTCATAGATATATGGGCAAATGTTTTCAAAGGTTATTGTTTGTCATTACCATTATGTAAAATGGTCAATTGGTAGATCAAAATCAGCCAAAAGAGGTCGTGGGTTCATCACTAGGTGTGATTAGATCAGTCGGCTTGAATCTAGAAAGGCAGGTCACTTTTAGGTCCATGAATAAAGGAGGGAAGGTGGAGATGATTTAGATCAAGGTTTAGCACCTAATTGCATATCATGTACTCCAGCCTATATAAGAGGCTCACATCTAATGGAATTGATCAAGCTTCTTCACCTCCAATTATGCTATCATTTTGAGCATCATTAAGGTAATCATTTTTTATTAGTGTTTAATACTTGTGCTTAACATCATTTCCATTCAATCATGTGTTTAATCACCATATTTGATCCTCCATAGAAAATTTCAACTACTTGGACAACATGTCCAATGCATGTCCAATGCATATTGTTACTATGATAGCCCAATACCCTTAGGTGTGTGAATGATCTCAATTCCCAAAAAATAGTGCAGATCTCCCAAATCCTTCATCTCAAACTTCCGTTTGAGAAGACTTTTCACATGCTCAATCTCATCCAAGTTGTCATCCCCAACAATAAGATCATCTAGATATATGGTGATGATCACAATACCCTTATCACTCTTTGCACATTCGAAGAGTGATCCGCATCTCCCATATGAAAACCAATAGTGACAAGATACTCAGCAATCTTGTCATGCCATGCTCGTGGAGCTTGCTTTAGCCCATACAATGCCTTACGAAGCTTACACACATACTCTGGGTGACCTGTACCCTCAAAACCTAGTGGCTGATCCATATACACCTCTTCTTGCAAAAACACAATTTTGATAGCCATCTGATGTCAAAAACTAGCCTTTAGCTGCAGCCACCGCAATCACAACTCTCACAGTTGCCATCTTTGTAACTGGGAAAAATGTCTCCTCATAATCAATCCCATGTGTCTGCGGTCAAAGAGCATCCTTTTAAATTCACCATGCTAGCATAAAGGCTCTTGAACGAACAGGGACTGATCAATACACTGCCACCACTTGAGAAGATAAGCACCCTCAACATCTGCATGCAAACCATGTCCAAAACGCATAGACCACCATTCAACTTTAACATCCAAGAGTACCTGTTTTGACCATATATCCATCTTTTTCATTGAAAGCTTCTCCTTTATCACCACACCATTCTCACCCATAGCAGCTAAAAACCCCCTTTGTAACATCCTCATCACACATCCTGTCCTCTTTGTCCAAAACTTTGGTCGATTCCTGCTTCAAAGCATCACATAAGTGATAACCCACAATGCATAGACTCATCTGTCTAACTTGTTGTATGGCAGCACTCATCATCAAATTCAAGACCACTTGTGAACACCATCCTCTAACCAAAGCATACAAGGGAGCATCATCTTTCCTGTCCAAAGTCACATTAAAGCCATCATCCATAACATTCTTGTCTATGCCCATCCAGGTTTCATCTTCATGCATAAGATCCATATCACTTGGCTCATCAGACAAGGAAACATCCACAACATCAATCACATTCTCACAATCATAAACATGCTCATCCAAGAAGTCCGCAATGACCTGCTCCACTTCATTCTTCAAAGCAATCAGCTCATGGTCCACATTCTGTCCACACATATAAGCACTCACATCATCATCCTCAAGTGAAAAGCTCTCTACCCTGTCCTCCTTCTTGGCAATGGTTTGTATAGAAGAATCATCAAAACAAATATCATTATAAAAAGCATCTTTTTTGTTGGCCAAAAGAACCTGCTTATCTTCCCACATGGGTGTGTCATCACACATATGTTCAACATCCGCAGCCACAATCAAGTCATCACCAAAAGAGCAGTCCAAATCACTTTCCACAACAGCATCAACATACGATTGCAAGGACATCTCTTCCTCTACACAAATTGGCACCTCCATCTCTTCATTCGGCATAATATCGTCTTTGTTCGACAACCCCGCTTTCCAAAAACGATGGCTTCTCTTCAAAACCTGTCAAGCACTCCTTTTTCTTTGGCTTTTTAACCTGTATGGAATCCTCATTCGGACACCCTTTCAACCACGAAAAGAACCCTGACGGCTTATCAAGCATACATTTATTCACCTGCTTTGGCCTTAAAGGCATTCCTTCCAACAAAAAACATTTGGCATCCTTTCCAGCATTAAAGAGATCCTCATGCACACCCTCTGAATGCATACCGAGCTCTGCCATCTTCTTCATCTTCCACTCCTTGTCCCTTGCAATTTGCACAGCATCCTCAAACGTTTTGGGTTTCTTCCCTTTGACCTTGAGCTTCAACGCAGGAAGCAAACCACTTACAAACAATCCTTTCTTCACAAACATCGGGGGAGCCTCACTCCGCAAAGAAAAGCACCATCGAACCCACAACCCTGTGAACACATGCAAAAAATCATCCACGTTTTGTCCTTGTCCTTGTCGCAAATCATTGAGTTCCTGCCATAGCACACTCGAGTCTTCAACTCGCTGGAACCGCTCCAAAAGGGCCTGTGTCAATCTGTCTAATGTCAAAACACTAGGTGGTACAGCCTTAGCTTCCTTTGCTTCAAAACCTTTGAGCCAATCTCTAGCATCGCTCTTCAAAAAGATCCTCAAAAGTTTCAACACTTGCTCTTCATTATCAACAAGGTTGCTAATGCATGCAACCTCGAACCTCTCAAGAAAATCTGCTACATCTTCATTAGAACCACCAAAAACTCCAGATACGACATCATTTTTATCCCCAAGCTTCACCTTCAGACCAAGAAAAACACTGGAAACACCTTCCTTCAATCTCTTACTCTGGGGCATACACCCTCGTAGGCAAGAGAAATATACCTGAGCTCTCCTCAGTGGGAACACTTTCCACACAGTTCCCTTGTATGCTTTGGTTAGAGGATGGTGTTCACAAGTGGTCTTGAATTTGATGATGAGTGCTGCCATACAACAGGTTAGGCAGATGAGTCTATGCATTGTGGGTTATCACTTATGTGATGCTTTGAAGCAGGAATCGACCAAAGTTTTGGACAAAGAGGACAGGATGTGTGATGAGGATGTTACAAAGGGGTTTTTAGCTGCTATGGGTGAGAATGGTGTGGTGATAAAGGAGAAGCTTTCAATGAAAAAGATGGATATATGGTCAACATAGGTACTCTTGGATGTTAAAGTTGAATGGTGGTCTATGCGTTTTGGACATGGTTTGCATGCAGATGTTGAGGGTGCTTATCTTCTCAAGTGGTGGTAGTGTATTGATCAGTCCTTGTTCTTTCAAGAGCCTTTATGCTGGCATGGTGAATTTAAAAGGATGCTCTTTGACCCAGGTGGGTGGATGTGGTATGCTATGATGTTAAGTTGGGTGATACAACTTTGGCCGTTTGATCCAGGAATATGAATGCAAGTTCTTGTTTTCTGCTGAAGCTAGAGCATGAATGCTCTAGCAGGCTGGAGGGTTGGCAAAGTATGTCAGGTGTTTTTTTGAAAGGTGTTTTGGGTCCGTGTACATATGGGATGCATGGTGTGTGAAAAAACTTTGCCCTGAATGCCCTGGCAAATGTACAGAGTGGGTGGTTTTATGTTATTTTTTTACGATCTCTTGGTGATGCCTTCACGTGAAAGTGTTACGGGAACCCCGAATGTGATGATGGCCAGCAGAGCATGGGAAATGGTCATGTTTTGGTAAGTCGAGATGCTACTGACTACGAGCTATGGGCAGTTCTTGCACTTGTTTTGGAAGGTCATGGGCGCCGTATGTATGTTCATGTGAAGCAAGGTAATGAGAGGGTGATTGTGGCCATCTAATTGAGGCTTTAAAGGAAAATAAAATAAAATATACACTAATCAATGTGGCCAGCTTGTAAGGGTCCACGTGGAAGCTTTATTTTGCTCCCAGCGCAGACGTCTGGAAGGTTGGCGAAAACGCAAAGGGTGGAAAGGTGTGTGGTTGCCTCAGAGGAGGGAGCATCTTTGTTGCGGTGGTGGCTGATGGAGTGTCGACTGCGAAGAGAGCCGGAGGGCTGCAACCAGAGAGAAGGGGTCTACAGGAGGGAGCCGCCTTGGGTTAGCTGGCTCTTGTGGTTCTGCTCTGACAGGCGCAAAGAGAGCGTTGTAGAGGAGGTGGGCGACATCGACGAAGAGTGAAGCCGTTTTAGCGTGGAGTGGAGCCGCCTCTGAAGGATGGCGTCGACCAGGGGGTGAAAGTGCAGGCGTAAGGACAGGGAGGCCCTCTAGCGAGCAGAGACAAAGGCAAGGAAGTGTGGAGTTGCCGTCTGTGTGAAGAGATGGGCTGGGGTTGTTTGAGGTCACGGGTTGAAGCCGCCTCGTGTACAAGAAGCCGCTCTAGGGTGATCCAGCACAGAGACAGAGAGAGCCAACGCTGAGGGAGTGGACACCTGGCTGGGGATTCTGCAGACATGGACGGCGTGGAAAAAGGAAAGTAGCTGCCTTGGGCTGGAGTTGCCGCCTGGTGAGAAGGGCTCTCGGATGAGCGAGAAGAGCTGCAGGCAAAAAGTGAGTGGCCGCCTTGTACTACGAGGCCTGGGGGTGATTCTGCAGAGACTCTCCGACCAGCGTGCAGAGAACGGAGAGAAGAGTCGTCGGGCTGTTGGGGCGGCCCCTGGTGTGCACAGGCGTGGCTGGTAGGCCACCGCCGTGGTGGCAACTGGCGACTGCAAGCAGAGAGGACAAGAGGGCTGACGGCGTGGGTGAAGCCGTCTTGGCGAAGAGCTACAGCAAAAGGAGTAGTCGCCTTGTGAAGAAGGACGATGCTGCTCGAGTGAAGTGCAGAGGCTGGTGAGTCGGGTTGGGAAGGTGGAGTTGCCGCCTTGGTGAAGCGCTGGTGGACAGTGTGTGTGAGTAGGAGAGCCAGCAAAGAGTGCAGAGGCCAAGTGATTACTAGGGAGCCACCTTGGTGACCTTGTGCAGGTGCTGGAGATGGCTGGCAACACCGACTGACTAGTGAGAGGTCCGCTGGAGGTGTTGTCTCGCGAGGGGTTGACGGCCGGGGAGCAGCGAAGAGGCCAGCTGAAGTGTGGATAGCTGGGTTGCAGAGGAGGTGTCGCGTATGAGGGCTGTAGGCTGCAGCTACTGAAGAGAGGGTCGCAGAGCAATGCACAGAGTAGGTGATTACCGGGAGGCCGCCTTTGAAAGCAAAAAGTCGAGGGCTGATGGCACTGAAGCAGAGAAGAGGGGACAGAGTAAAGGAATGAAGGAGGGTGGCACCGACTTCTGAGAGAGCTGCCTGAGGGAGCAAGGAAACAGGTGATTACAGGAAGACTGCTGCATGGGCAGATGTGATGTGTTTCTGAGGAAAGGTGACAGGGATTAGCCAAGATTAATGGGGACAGCTTGGTGAGTATACATCCTTGTATTGATGTGAGGGTCGTGTATGTGAGAAGGTTGTGTGAGTGAAGCTTCTGTGTCGGAAGAAGCTGTATGAAGTGTTGATTGGGAATCAAAGATGAAAGACACTGGTGATGTGTCTGGTTATGTTGTTGTGTTGGTATTCTGTGTGTGTTGATTTGCAGGAGAAGGCGTTATTGACGTGTTTGGTGGTGTAGTCCACGGGTTTACACTCTCACAGCGCACTTTGTGCTAGCCTTTGATTACCTCGTCATGCACACGGTGGAAGAGTAAGTGTTATTGGTGCCCCTGTTTTGGCTGTCTTTCTGGTGTGGGTGGGTGGTGAATAGTGAGAAGTGTTCCAGCCTGTGGAGGCTAGTGGTGCCCCCGTTGGTGTTAGTGTTTCCAAAGTTGGGAGGTGAAGGGCTATAGAGGCATGGTCTTTTTTTCTTGTTTTCACCTCACATCTTTCTTTGTAAACTAAAGGTCCTGAGTTTTGATCCTCAGTGGGGGCACCAGAAAGATGTGAGGCGAAAACAAGAAAAAAAAGACCATGCCTCTATAGCCCTTCACCTCCCAACTTTGGAAACACTAACACCAACGGGGGCACCACCAGCCCACAGGCTGGAACACTTCTCACTGTTCACCACCCACCCACACCAGAAAGACAGCCAAAACAAGGGCACCAATAAGTAAACATCCAACAACACTTACTCTTCCACCGTGTGCATGATGAGGTAATCGAAGGCTGGCACAAAGTGCGCTGTGAGAGTGTAAATCGATGGACTACACCACCAAACACGTCAATCACGCCTTCTCCTACAAATCAACACACACAGGATACAAACACAACAACATAACCAGACACATCACCAGTGTCTTTCATCTTTGATTCCCAATCAACACTTCATATAGCTTCTTCCAACACAGAAGCTTCACTCACACAACCTTCTCACATACACGACCCTCACATCAATACAAGGATGTATAGTCACCAAGCTGTCCCCATTAATCTTGACTAATCCCTGTCACCTTTCCTTAGAAACACATCACATCTGCCCATGCAACAGTCTTCCCGTAATCACCTGTTTCCTTGCTCCCCCAGGCAGCTCTCTCAGAAGTCGGTGCCACCCTCTTTCATTCCTTTACTCTGTCCCCTCTTCTCTGCTTCACTGCCATCAGCCCTCGACTCTTTGCTTTCAAAGGCGGCCTCCCAGTAATCACCTACTTTGTGCACTGCTCTGCGACCCTCTCTTCAGCAGCTGCAACCTACAGCCCTCGTAGAGGCGACACCTCCTCTGCAGTAGCCCAGCTATCCACACTTCAGCTGGCCTCTTCGCTGCTCCCCGGCCATCAACCCCTCGCCAGACAACACCTCCGGCGGACCTCTCACCAGTCAGTCAGCATTGCCAACCATCTCCAGCACCTGCACAAGGTCACTAAGGCGGCTCTCTAGTAATCACCTGGCCTCTGCACTCTCTGCTTGCTCTCCTGCTCACACACGCTGTCCACCAGCACTTCACCAAGGCGGCAACTCCACCTTCCCAACCCGACTCACCAGCCTCTGCACTTCACTCGAGCAGCATCGTCCTTCTTCATAAGGCGGCCACTCCTTTTGCTGCAGCTCTTCGCCAAGACAGCTTCACCCACGCCGTCAGCCCTCTTGTCCTCTCTGCTTGCGGTCGCTAGTTGTCACCACGGTGGCCTACCAGCCACGCTTGCACACACCAGGGGCCGCCCCAGCAGCCCGACAACTCTTCTCTCCATTCTCTGCACGCTGGTCGGAGAGTCTCTGTAGAATCACCCCCAGGCCTCGTAGTACAAGGCGGCCACTCACTTTTTGCCTGCAACTCTTCTCGCTCATCCAAGAGCCCTTCTCACCAGGCGGCAACTCCAACCCAAGGCGGCTACTTTCCTTTTTCCACGCCGTCCGTGTCTGCAGAATCCCCAGCCAGGCGTCCACTCCCTCAGCGTTGGCTCTCTCTGTCTCTGTGCTGGATCACCCCAAAGCGGCTTCTCGTATACGAGGCGGCTTCAACCTGCGACCTCAAACAACCCCAGCCCGTCTCTTCACACAGACGGCAACTCCACACTTCCCTGCCTCTGAATCTGCTCGCCAGAGGGCCTCCCTGTCCTTACACCTGCACTTTCACCCCCTGGTCGGCGCCATCCTTCAGAGGCGGCTCCACTCCATGCTAAAACAGCTTCACTCTTTGTCGATGTCTCCCACCTCCTCTACAGCCCTCTCTTTGCGCCTGTCAACAGAACCACCCCAGAGAGCCCCCAGCTAACCCAAGGCGGCTCCCCAGCACACCCCTTCTCTCTGGTTGCAGCCCTTTGGCTCTCTTCGTAGCAGTCCGACACTCCATCAGCCACCGCAGCAAAGCTGCTCCCTCCTCTGAGGCGGCCACACACCTTTCCACCCTTTGCGTTTTCGCCAACCTTCCAGACGTCTGTGCTAGCAACAAAATAAAGCTTGCACGTGAACCCTTACAAGCTGGCCACATTGATTAGTGTATATTTTATTTTATTTTCCTTTAAAGCCTCAATTAGATGGCCACAATCACCCTCTCGTTACCTTTCTTCACCTAAACATATATACGGCGTCCACGATCTTCCAAAACAAGTGCAAGAACTGCCCACAGCTCGTAATCAGCAGCATCTCGACTTACCAAAACACGACCATTTCCCATGCTCTGCCGGCCATCATTCGCGTAACACTTTCACGTGAAGGCATCACCAAGAGCTCGTTAAAAAAAACATAAAACCACACACTCTGTACATTTGCCAGGGCATTCAGGGCAAAGTTTTTTCACACACCATGCATTCCATATGTACACAAGCCCAAAACAACTTTCAGATTTTTGTGTGACACATACCAACTACTCATCTCATCAAATACAACATCCCTGCTTACCCTAAATTCATGTGTAGCAAGATTATAACCTCCATATCCCTTTTGCTCAAGGGAATACCCAATAAACACACATTTTTCTACTTTTGGATCCAGCTTGGTACGTAACTCATCTGGCACATGCACATATGTAATACATCCAAAAACTTTCAAGTGAGACAAATCAGGTTTCTTGCCAGTAATTTTCTCCTCTGGCGGCGCTACATCATGTATGGATACAGTAGGAGTCCTCTTCATGATATAAACTGCTGTAGACATACCCTCAGCCCAATAGCTATGCATCATATTCTTCTCTGCCCCATCAATGCTCGTGCTATCTTTGTAATATGCCTGGTTTTTCGCTCAGCAAATACATTTTGCTGCGGAGTGCATCTACATGTAAATTGTCTCTGAATGCCATTCTTTCACAAGAATTCAGAGAACTCATCGGAGAAGTATTCTCTCCCTCCATCTAACCTTAGGCACTTAACATGCTTTTCTATCTGTTTTTCAGCCATAACTCTAAAATTCTGAAAATGAGTGAACACTTCACTCTTCTCCTTCATGAGTTACACCCACACTTTCCTTGTGTGATCACATGAATGAGTGTTACGTAGTAGTACTTACAGCCCATAGACATAGTCTTCGCAGGACCCTATACATCTGAATGCACAACATCTAATACATTCCTGCTCACATTTCTGTCATGTGAAAATACATGTTTTGTTTGCTTTTCAAATTGACATGCTTCACAAACTTTCTGCATACCCTCAACTTTGTGAACTTAGGCATGCAGCCCTGTCACAATTTGTTTAGTCTCTGCATAGACTTCATTCTTTGCACATTGACATGCCCACTTCTCTTATGCCAAATGTTTGTATCTGCAACAACTCCTGGACCATTTACAAACATTGTAGCACTCACTTCAGGCATATTTACATGCAATGTAAACATTCTACCCACTCTGTTACCTTTTGCAACTAACCTGCACTTATCTTTAAAGTCTTATACATAATAACCATCAGGGTAAAACCAACCTGCAAACCCTGCTCAATCATATGGCCAATGGAAACCAGATTCTTTGTAATGTTTGGAACATGAAGTACATCTACAAGGTACTTCACCTTACCATCCTGCATAGACAATGGCACATCTCCAACGTGGGCAATTGGATGAGTAGTGTCATCCCCTATTTCGATAAAACCTGGTCTTTCAAGACTCTCCATTTGCTTGAATCACTCACCATGACTTGTCATGTGGTTTGAAGCACCTGAATCAACATACCATACATCATCCTTATATGCTGCTACATCATTTCCAGACACAACATTAACCACATGTTGCATAACAAACAACCTCTCACTATCCTCATTATTTCTGCAAGAGGATGCATAGTTGTTTTGCTGCACTATTCCATTTTGCATGTCACTCTGTTTCTTATAGCAATTTTCCTACACAAGTCCAGGCTTAACACAATAAAAACAACCTCGTGTATCATTATGATGCCTTTGCCAATTACCATGACCTCTTTGACTCCCCCTGCATCTAAAATGCAAGGGGTTCCACAATGCCCTTGATCTTCAAAGCATAATCATTCATAGATGTAAGATTCCTCTCCCCCCCCATCTTTTGATATGTACTTGTGTAAGAATTGCCCCTTCAATCTCTTGTAATCATGCCCCCCTCAGAAATGGAAAAAGATCTTGTTTTGCCCCATTTTGGCCTTGAGAGAGAAAATATCTAGAGAGAGGTAATTCAAAATGTCTAGAGAGAGATAATTCAAAATTGAGATATTTTTGGATACAAAAATTCTCCTAATATCTATGATGAATTTCCTTAAAACAGAAGTTCAAAATGAACTTTCCAATGTGCATTGGGAATTAACTGAATATGTGTAAGAGACCTTAGCCTAAGGGTCCACATTTTTAGAAATTTTTGGATTAAGGTCCAAATAAGGTTCCAAAGGGCCGATAGGATAATCCAAGTGTTCGGAGATGAGATAAATACAATGAATAAAAAAAATAACCCAAAAATGAGTAAATTCTCACATAAGATGAAGAGTTGACTGAGTACAAGGTTTATTAGTTAAAAACTAAGGTATATTAGTTAAAAAATGAGATATTTAGGTGAAATGATGCATTTTTGACACCTTGGTAAGGAGGGAAAACCACTTGAGCTAGGCACCTTCTTCGTCATCATTGATTGGATTTTCTAATTCAAAAAATCAAGATATTTTATCTCTCCTCTCTCTTGGTGCAAACTAGATCAAAAAGGAAACCAAACCGATCCAAATCTTATCCAAATTGGGTCAAACTAAAGCTGGAAGACTCTAGAACCCAGTTGGGCTTGGTTAATGGCCTCCCTCACCTATAAATAGACCCTCATTCCTTTGTATTTTCATATTCGAGCATTACCATGCTAGTATTTTCTCTAAATTAGCTTATTTCTATTATCTCTCTAATTTTCCTCTTCTCTTGAGAGCTTTGGAGTTTCTCTCTCCTCCAACCTCTCTTAGAGATTGCTTGCTCTCTCTCTCTCTTGGTGGCCAAGGAATTGCTTGGGGTCTTCACTTCTAGCCAAAGAAACAAGCCCAAAACAAAGGTAAACCTATTTTAATGGTTTTTTTTCAATTCTCTCAATGATTTTCTTCTTCTCAATCCCTCTAAAGCTTGAGAATCTTTCTAAGCCATGGTTTTTATTCAAATCAAGCTTTCCCAAAGATTCATAATGTCTATTTAGATTAATGTTAATTTTTATGCTTAATCTTAATGTTTTTCTTTAAGAAAATCTCTCCCTTGAAAAGATTAGTCATTCCTATGGCTAAATTCTTGGTAGAAGGATGATTCTTATTCATAATCTCTTTATCTTAAGCCAAAATCTATGCTTGACAAGCTAGAGAAAGAGATTAGTTATTTTCATGATTTTTAATCTAGGAAAAAGAAAGATTAACTCTTTTAATCTTGTTTATGGCATGGAAAAATCATATAAACTCATCCTAAATTGAAAGGAGGTTATGCTAAAATGTTTAGAAATGAGGAATGATATCTAGAGAATTAATCATAATTATGCTTATATTTGTGATTATAATTATGCTATGTATGCATAAATCTAATTTTAGTTTAAAAGAGAAGTTTCTATCATATCTCAACACGGGCATGGATCTGGTTGATTGGCCTTGCTGGTCTCTTTAATGGATGAGTCCATGGCTCTTTTATATGGATCTTGTTGGTTGATCGTGCTAATCTTCAAAACGGAGAGTCCATCTGGATTTTAATATGTGATTATATTCCCGGGCACTATGAGCTAGGAACTATTGAAAAGACCCCTGAGTGAGCAGGTGGTAAGCATTCTGGTTGCCTATGATGCCATAGGAATACCGATAAACGAATGATTGGAAATGGGATTCCAAGCTAGATATTTTGGAGGATTATGATCAGTGATACTATGGTTTCATTAAAAGATCATTTTAAAGACAGCCAAATCTGTGAAAAAGGCAATTTCATATTGGGTGTGTAAGTGGTGTGACTACCTTGAATTTTGCTTGAAGCGTCGGCTAGGGGACCTGGGAACTCTTTTCCCTGGTACCCAGGACAAAACATAACCAAATTTGTAAATGGATCCTATCAATACAGTGGTTGGGTGGTTAGCTAAATCATGGGATTTGTTAGAGAGGGTTAGGCTGGGCTGATAGATCCCTAAAATAAGACTCAATTTTGTTAAGTTACGATAGTTAAAGTAAATCACAGATAACCCTTGTTCTATGGAAAAGAATCAACGCTGTGCCTCTTGATGAGGAAAAAAGCGTTGGTCTCTATGATCCAAGTGCAAGTTTCTCCCTGGGTCTATTCATGTGACCTGTGGGTTCGGTCAGTAAATTAAGGCTCTTGACTACGTTAGAATAATTTTTCCTGGAGGAATCGCCTAGGCGGTGAGGGAAGTTTTTTCGGGTTCGGTTTTGGAGGAACCCAGGGATTAGTCTCTTGTCCGGATATTCGTGGGCGAGGCCCCGAGTGGGAGACTCTACCCTCCTGCGCAAGAAGTGCTACTTCCGTGCTGCTGCTAGCACCCTTGAATTCAATGCGTAGATGATGATTTCTGATGCTAGTTGATATGATTTTAGAATTTTGGATGAGAATTGATGAATTGATTTGGATTCTGATTAAAAGATGATGATTTTCGAATTTTGATTTTTATTGAAAGAAGATAAGTTGAATAAAGCCACAATGAGGATGAATGGAGAGAATCCCAGTGAGATGATGTTAGAAACATGGATGAGGATTAAGACTTTCATCAACAGATCACTACGACATTAGTGGATCGTGCTGATAGATTGTTTGCTGTTTCACTTTGACCCAGTGGACCTAGTTAAGGAATGACAAATTGAGAACCTGCATAACTGAAATTCCCGTGGGGAATGTTCAGATGGAGTTTCTGGTCTGATGGACCATTTTTATATTAAGGATATGAATGAACTATTTTTTGATGAGTTCTGTATGTTCTTCTTATAGAAGGGATCTTTATCCCAGGATTCTGTGAGGGTTGACTAAACTATAAGGAACCCAAGAGTCACTTGGATCTAAAGTTTAATTCCTTTCAGATTTGAAGAAATCTTTTCACCTGAGCGTCTTGGTTAAGTTGAAAAAAGGGACTTAACAAGGAATTTTCATATTAATAGGATTATGGATCAAGGTCGTCATGGTGGTCGAGATATTAGCCCCCGACGCGATGAGGAAGAGCTTGACCTGGATGTTCGTAAAGCTCTTCATCATAGATCTCAGCCTGGACCTTTCAAAGGTTAAGGGGACCACTTGGGAGAAACAGTAGAGAAGTGGATCAAAGCTATGGAAGAGTACTTTGATGTCACTGGCTATAATGAAAAAAGTAAGGCAGCTCTTGCTAGAATGAAGATCGTAGAAATAGCCAGAGTGGCATGGAGAAACCATTGCGAGACAAACCATATGGATTGAAACGCCCAGACATGGAATGATCTCAAGATTTACCTAAGGAAGAGATTCTATCCTCTCAGATTCCTGGAGACTAAGATGAATGAATTCCTGGAGTTAATCGGGAGCAAAACTATTGAAGAATATCATCAAGCATTCGCTTTCCTCCTCAAATACTCACCACCGCCGTGCTGGATGAAGAACAGCTGATGGGCCAGGTTCATTCGGGGAACGAAGGAACCCTTAGATACTCTAGTAAAGAATGCCAAGCCAGTTTCCATGACTGAAGCAGTGCGGATGGCAAAGGATTTCGCCAAGGCCTTTGTTGTCAAGGTTCCGGTCAAAGCCAACGCCATTATCTTTTAAAAGATTTTTAGCTCTAGAAGGTGATTCCAACTTTCCGCCTCCTAAGAGACAACCGAGTCAAACTCAGGAGATGGGAAGTTCCAGAATGGAAGAAAGGTCTTTTTCCCGAAACATCATCCCCTGGAATTCAACTTCAGAAGTCCCACCCTTGAACAAAGAAGTTAAATGCTTTAACTTCCAAGGATACGATCATCGTAGTATGGATTGCCCAACTCCTTTTGGATCAAGGTTTTCAGGGCAGGGAATTTAGGGACCAAGATTCTAGACTCCAGCTCCTTCCTTCCAAACTAATCAGGTTCCTTTCCATCAAAACCAAGGAAACCCTAGAGGTAGTCTGCCTAACCAACCCTCAGCTTCAATGCAAAGTAATGCAAGACCTCCGCCTCAGAATAGGGAAAGCCAAAGAGAGAATAGGGAAAGCCAAAGAGAGATATTTCCAAATCGTCCATCTACTTCCAAGGCAGTAACGCTGGAAGTAATAGAAGAAGAAAGAGAACTAAGAGATTATCCTCTAGCTGCTGCGAGATGAGGACATCTCGCATTTTTTTAAGTAGGGTAGGATGTACGATTCCTCCCCCCATCTTTTGAGATGTACTGGTGTAAGAACCGCCCCTTCAATCTCTTGTGATCATCCCCCCCTCAAAAATGGCAAAAGATCTTGTTTTGCCCCATTTTGGCCTTGAGAGAGAAAATATCTAGAGAGACGTAATTCAAAATTGATATATTTTTGGATTCAAAAATTCTCCTAATGTCTATGTTGAATTCCCGTGAAGCCGAAGTTCAAAATAAACTTTCCAATGTGCATTAGGAATTAATTGAATATGTGTATAAGAGACCTTAGCCTAAGGGTCCACATTTTCAAAAAAAAATAGATTAAGGTCCAAATAAGGTTCCAAAGGGCCAATAGGATAATCCAAGTGTTGGGATGAGATAAATACAATGAATAAAATAAAATAGCCCAAAAATGAGTAAATGCTCACATAAGATGAAGAGTTGACTGAGTACAAGGTTTATTAGATAAAAACTAAGGTATATTAGTTAAAAAATGAGATATTTAGGTGAAATGATGCATTTTTAACACCTTGGTAAGGAGGGAAAACCACTTGAGCTAGGCACCTTCTTCATCATCATTGATTGGATTTTTTAATTCAAAAAATTAAGATATTTCATCTCTCCTCTCTCTTGGTGCAAACTAGATCAAAAAGGGAACCAAACTGATTCAAATCTTGTCCAAATTGGGTCAAACTGAAGCTCGAAGACTCTAGAACCCAGTTGGGCTTGATTAGTGGCCTCCCTCACCTATAAAGAGACCCTCATTCCTTTGTATTTTCATATTAGAGCATTACCATGCTAGTATTTTATCTAAATTAGCTTATTTCTATTATCTCTCTAATTTCCCTCTTCTCTTGAGAGCTTTGGAGCTTCTCTCTCCTCCAACCTCTCTTGGGGATTGCTCTCTCTCTCTCTCTCTCTTGGTGGCCAAGGAGATGCTTGGAAGTTGGGGCCTTCACTTCTAGCCAAAGAAACACGCCGAAATGGTTTTTTTTGAATTCTCTCAATGATTTTCATCTTCTCAATCCCTCTAAAGCTTGAGAATCTTTCTAAGCAATGGTTTTTCTTCAAATCAAGCTTTCCTAAATATTCATAATGTCTATTTAGATTAATGTTAATTTTTATGCTTAATCTTAATGGTTTTCTTTAAGAAAATCTCTCCCTTGAAAAGATTAGTCATTCCTATGGCTAAATCCTTGGTAGAAGGATAGTTCTTATTTATAATCTCTTTATCTTAAGCCAAACTCTATGCTTGACAAGCTAGAGAAAGAGATTAGTGATTTTCATGATTTTTAATCTAGGAAAAAGAAAGATTAATTCTTTTAATTTTGTTTATGGCATGGAAAAATCATATAAATTCATCCTAAATTGAAAGGAGGTTATGCTAAAATGTTTAGAAATGAGGAATGATTATTTTAGTCTAATCTAGAGAATTAATCATAATTATGCTTATAATTGTGATTATAATTATGCTATGTATGCATAAATCTAATTTTAGTTTAAAAGAGAAGTTTTTATCATATTTTCATTACAAGGTTTCATTTCAAATTAGAAAATTGTACATTTCCAGTAATTGCAGCGAAGCTCTGGTAAAATTTCCCAGAAAAGAGATAAATCTTTTTTTATGCATAATTTTTAAATAGTGCAAAAAGAGGAATTCCCACGATATTCTAGATTCAAACATTTAAACGTTAAAAGATGAATTTTTGACATATTTCAAAATATGAGTGTTTTTTTATTTATTTATCAAAACTAGAATTTTAAGTATTATCATTTTATGGGGATAAATTTATGCGAAATACATTTTATGCAAAAAGAGGAGTTTTGAAAAGAGGAGTTTTGAGCATTATTCAATTGTCAAAAAAATAAAGAAGGGTATGGATAAATTTTCTAGAATCATGAGAATTATGGAAATGATTCATTTAGATAAATGAATTAGCAAATATGGGTATAATTGATTTTGTAAATCCCATGAATCTTTTATTCAGAAAGAAGAATATTAAGTATATTTTAATTTGAGAAATTTGAGAAAGAATGTGAAAATATTCATCAAGAAAACTTGGATAATTCTTAATCAGAAAAAGGAAATTGAATACATGGAACTTTTGGGAATTGACGTACATGTCTAGATTCTCGGCAGATAGAATCTTGGAGCACTTTCTGAACGGGAAAAGGACTTCCCAGAAAAAGACCAGAAACACGCTGAGTTGAATGAACATATGACTGATTTATTTCTAGTTTCCTTGGAAAAAGGAAAGTGGAATCCCTAAGAGGATCAAGGATCCTAAAAGTGAATGGAAATTTAGATTCTATGGAAATTTAGATTTAAACAGGGGATGTCGATCAAAAGTCCTCATTAATGAAGCTTAAGGAATGAAGACACTATTCCTTAAATGCTTTTCCTGAGTTTTTACTATAAAATTTTGTTAAAATTCATTTTTCCTTTTAAACCTTCAACAACACTCTAATACTTAGATTTAATGGAATCAAGAAAAAGTTGCCTTTAACTAAGCGAAGCAATTAGCTGAAACTTAGAAAAATTTTCATCAGTATATTGAGAGTAGAGTATTTGTACTTTAAGCCTAAGTTGAATGGACGTAAATGGATGTGATGTGATGTGATGTGGATCTGCATAGACATAAATAGGTGTGATGTGATGTGGATCTAGATAGATGTAAATGGATGTGATGTGGATCTAGAAAGATGTGAATAGATGTGAATGGATGTGAATGGATGTTAAATGATGTGAATGGATGTGAATAGATGTGAATAGATGTGAATGGATGTGAATGGATGTGAATAGATGTGAATGGATGTTAAATGATGTGAATGGATGTGAATGGTTGTGAAGTGATGTTAATGGATGTGAATGGATGTGAGTGGAAGTGAATTGATGTGAGATGATGTGATAAGATGCGAATTGATGTGAGATAATGTGATTAGATGTGAATTGATGTGGGATGATATGATTGGATGTGAGTTGATGTGGAAATGATGTGATTGGATGTGAGTTGATGGGGGATGATGTGATTGGATGTGAGTTGATGGGGGATGATGTGATTGGATGTGAATTGATGTGAAAATGATATGATTGGATGTGAGTTGATGTGGGATGACATGATTGGATGTAAGTTGACGTGGAAATGATGTGATGTGATATGGGTTGATGTAGAAAAATATGAGAAGATGAGAAATGATGAGGAAAAATGTGAAAGGAAGTGGAATATGATAAGGAATAATGTGAAAGGAAGTGGATTGATGAGATATGATGAGGAATAATGTGAAAGGATGTGGAATGATGAGGAAAGATGGGAATTTGTTTAGAATTGTATTTTAAAACCTGTTTTTTAAAGATTGTTTTATTTCAAGAATGCTGGGTAAGCATTTTTACTATCTTGTTGATTAAGGTCGTGAGTGAGGACCTAAGTAAAAAGGTTGAAAATAGATGACAGAGAGTCAATAAAGGACATCTCACGTGGCAAGGTCGGCCGAGGTCTTGACCAACCTCGGTTCGATTAAAATGGTGAGCTTTCGGTATGGTGGATGAGCGACCAAGGAAGCGACCTATGCGTGAAGCGCTAGGTGACCTGCAAAGGAGCCTAGAGGGTGCTGACCATACGGTGCTTAGGCTCTAGGTCACCGAAGAAGATACCACGCGTGCGTCGAGGAAGAAAATGGAACAATGAGTTGGAGTTATTTTCTGAACATGGGCATGGATCTGGTTGATTGGCCTTGCTGGTCTTCAACGGATGAGTCCATGGCTCTTTTATATGGATCTTGTTGGTTGATCTTGCTAATCTTCAATGGAGAGTCCATCTAGATTTTATTATGTGATTATATTCCCAGGCACTATGAGTTAGAAACTAATGAAAAGGTCCCTGAAAAAGAGTGAGCAGGTGGTGAGCATTCTGGTTTTCCAATGATGCCATAGGAATACCGATAAAGGAATGATTGAAATGGGATTTCAAGCTAGATATTTTGGAGGATTATGATTAGTGATACTATGGTTTCATTAAAAGATTGTTTTAAAGACAACCGAATCTGTAAAAAAAGGCAATTTCATATTGGGTGTGTAAGTGGTGTGACTACCTTGAATTTTGCTTGAAGCATCGGCTAGGGGACCTGGGAACTCTTTTCCTTGGTACCCAAGATAAAACATAACTAAATTTCTAAATGAATCCTATCAATACAGTGGTTGGGCAGTTTGCTAACCCATGGGATTGGATGGGGTTAGGCTGGGCTGATGGATCCCTAAAATAAGACTCAATTCTGTTAAGTTACGATAATTAAAGTAAATCACGGATAACCCTTGTTCTATGGAAAAGAATCAACGGCTGTGCCTCTTGATGAGGAAAAAGGCATTGGTCTTTATGATCCAAGTGCAAGTTCCTCCCTTGATCTGGTCATGTGACCTGCGGGTTCAGTCGGAATGAAAAAGGGTAAATTAAGGCTCTTGACTACGTTAGAGTAATTTTTCCTGGAGGAATCGTGTAAGGTACCCCCTTCCAAAATAGGGGAAACACTTAAGATAGTCTACTAAGTCTTAGCTTGGAGAAAATTTCCTACTCGATCATCGACACCTTGACCATGTAAAGATTCAAGGATACGACTTGTAGGTAAGACCTAGTCCTATCTCGCAGGGGGAGCGTGGTCTTCTAAAAATCAAATTACCCATAGGGTAATTGATCATAATTTGGGCAACTACTAATCTTGATTCCTAGGAACAATGCTTTTTTCCTCATCCATGCAAGGCACAGCCACTGGCCTAGTCTCCCTAGAATAGAGTTACTTGAGAACCTAATTATCTAGCATAGGGCTTTCACCTAATTTGTTGGAAAGCTACCCTACTAATCGGGTCCACCCATCCGTAGGATGGTGTCGTCTCGAGTCATTCTATCCTCCCACTTTCCACCCTACTCACGTGTCAATTTGTTTTCTAATTAATCCTACCACACTATTTGACATAAATAAACAGCGAACCTCATTCTCCCAATGGTATGAGGGATACCGTGGGCCAACTCCGGGCCTTACTAACGTCTCCACCGTTCGGCTACACAAGCACAAGAACGGGGCAGCATCAAGGCAGGGAGAGTTGTACTTGTACCTTAATTTAACCAAGATAACAATCCATTTACTCAACTAAACCATAGGACTAGAATCTATGTTACCTTCTTAAGAAAACAATCCTTTTTCACAAAGATTTTAGCATTTCAACTTGAGATTGCGATAAGACATTCTTTATTAAGGCATATGCTGTTGTTTAAAAGAATACAAACTTTAACTACTAGTAACTCAATCAAATAGATCACTATTAACAATTAATAGAGAAGCCAGGGCAATACCTCAACCCCTAAGAACGATATATAATTGAAAAATAAAATAAAATATATACCTTATAGAAATTTATCGTTTATCGCTGTCTTTGCTCGTTAATAAGAGTTTCAAAACTTGATATATGAGAATAGAGAGTCTTCTAATACCTCTCTTACGATTGAAATCATCCGATCATCCCCAAGATTTATCTCCTCTTACTCGTGCTCTGACTTTTCTCTCTTTCGAAGGTCTATGGCAAAATAGCCTTCTCTTGCAGGGCTACGACATACTATTCTTTCTTTAAAAGAAAAGCTATGGAGTTTTGGTCTCTTCCCCAGAAAGACTATAGTAATCTAACCTTCTCTTCTAAGAGATTAGATAAGAATGAAGGGATATATACATCTCAAGCTCCAGGATTATCTTGAGGCTACTTGTTGCCTTCTTACAGTTTTTCCTGTGTAGAGAGCCTAACAGAATCAACAAATTGTTTCGGCCATAACTCTCTAACAAAAACTCAGAATATGGTTGCATAACCAATCAAAAGAACCGGAAGGTATCTAGTCTACAAGCTTACAAGGGTAGAATAGGCAAAAACGTCTGTATATAGCCACAAACGTGCCATCTTTAGAAATGTGTTACTTTTCGATATTTTTAGTATGCATGGACTCTAAATAAGTAAAAGTACTCTAAATACGACCTCCTATCACCTAAATTCAAATTTCTATTTTTGGAGATACTTATCTCTTAATAGAACTATTCTTGTCTTCCTATTTCTTTTAGGATTTTTGGAGCTAATATTTTTATTCTAACACTTTCCTAATATTTCTAGCCTTATTGTCTCACTCTTCTCTAAGTACACTCTCTTTCCTTATTGAAATCTATATTAAAAGAGACGCATACATGGCTTGGGAGGGACTTACGATCTCCCCCACTTAAAAGATTCGAGATGTCCTCATCTCTCGCGAGCTGGGGTAGTATCTAAGTAAATCCTCCTGTCTCTTTCAAAGCTAGGTAGAAATCTTCTTTTATCTAAACATTATTTCGAGTCCCTTATTTCATGTGTTTGGCTTGTTTTGTTGTGCCTCCAAAAAGGTCTATTATTCTAAAGCTAATTGGCATTATTATCCTAAATTCATGCATCCATATACCTCTCATATGCTATGAACCTTCAAATTTCTTATTCTATACCCCCAAGTAATATGGTACTTAACAAATTGTCATGGAAAAACGTAAGGGAATCAATCCTTTATGCAATCTAGCCTATGATAGCAATTTCATAATCTTAGTATTGTCTTGTAGAATAGCTCTATTCATCATGCACATTACTTCACATGAATCTTGCACCAATCCTCTTCTATTTACTCATAGAAATACTTGTTGAATTCGATTATCGCGTTAACCCTGCTATCCCTATTTTTTGGCCTAATTTTTGCTCTAGCTCATGATTCCTTGTAGCCAGGGGGGCTTGACATTCCTCTTGAACTAAGGGACCTCTTCTTGATTAACATGGAAGGACTCATGTCCTTCTCGACACTTTCTATATAAAAAAACTTTATCATAGTCTCTGGCTATAATTATGGCTTCTGAAATAGAGGATGGTTTTGCATTCTTGACGAGGTTATTCAATGGTAGATTAAGCTTCCAAATGAATCGATGGAGAAGAGTTACCTCATCCATCTCTAGAGCAAATTGGAGAAGTTTAACAAAAGTTTGGTGTGGTATTCATTTAGGGTCTTCCTTTCTTGGGTTAGCTCCAAAAATTCATTCATTTTATCCTCTCGAAATCTTGGAGGATAAAACCTTTCTCAAAGGTGTAATTTCATGGTATCCCATAACTGATTCTGATTCTAGTGGTTGGTTAGATTGACAACAATGCTTCCAACTAATTTGGCATTTCTTACGATTTTTAGATGCGAGCAAGGGTGAACTTGCTTCTTTCATTGTATCCATTAAAATTTCAAAACTATCAAATACTTATCATAGCACCACATTTGAAGGCAGTCAAGATTAATACATTTGAGATCTTCATTTTTTTGAGGATTACACATTTGGTGCCTTGGGACTGACACATCCAAAGATTATTAGGATTAACACGTCTGAGATGATTAGTTTTTTAAAAATTACACATCTAATATCTTGGGATTAACACATCTAATAGCATGATCCTCTGGGAATTACACATCCAAAGTTAGACCCATGTTTGTCTGAGATGGGGTCAACATCTTGGATGATCGTCCTAGTGTAAAGCATCCAATGGATGGCATTCACACGTCAACTATTCTAACCTTAATGGAGTTATAATCTTAATAATTTATAATATACAAGTTAATGAGATATATCTTGAAAATTTCTCTAAACAAAGTTTCGGTCTATCCTTCTAGTCATTCAGTCTCTCACTAGTTTCTTAATTTGATCGCCTATTTTTTTCCTTAAAAGGTTTCCTCCCCAATCTTATTTCTCAAATTTATTGTACAAATATCTCGCGTGTGCACCCCCAAGATACAAGCACAATTTCATAGGATGATTGTCTCAACATGTGAGGATATTCAAATCACTTTCATGGCCAGTAGAGATGATTGATTTATCCTCATATGATAAACAATCACTTGTTTTAATCCCTTAACAGTTAACCTTTGAAAAACAAATCCTAGGAACTAAGATTGGCTCTAATACCACTTGTAAGGTTCCCCCCTTCCAAAATAGGGGAAACACTTAAGATAGTCCACTAGATCTTATCTTGGAGAAATTTTCCTACTCATCGTCGACACCTTGACCATGCAGAGATTCAAGGATACGATTCATGGGTAAGACCTATTCTAAAAATCAAATTATCCATAGGGTAATTGATCATAATTTGGGCAACTACTGATCTTGATTCCTAAGGACAACGCTTTTTTCCTTATCCATGCAAGGCATAGGCCGCTGGCCTAGTCTTCTAGAATAGAGTTGCTCGAGAACCTAATCATCTAGCGTAGGGCTTTTACTTAATCTGTTGGAAAGCTATCCGACTAATCGGGTCCACCCATCCATAGGATGGTACCATCTCGGGTCATTCCATCCTCCCACTTTCCACCCTACTCACGCGTCAATTTGTTTTCTAATTAATCCTACCACACTATTTGACATAAATAAACATGTTCCTTGAGAAGCTTTCTAAGCAATGGTTTTTCTTCAAATCAAGCTTTTCCAAATATTCATAATGTCTATTTAGATTAATGTTAATTTTTATGCTTAATCTTAATATTTTTCTTTGAGAAAATCTCTCCCTTGAAAAGATTAGTCATTCCTATGGCTAAATCCTTGGTAGAAGGATGATTCTTATTCATAATCTCTTTATCTTAAGCCAAACTCTATGCTTGACAAGCCGCAGAGAAAGAGATAAGTTATTCTCATGATTTTTAATCTAGGAAAAAGAAGGATTAATTCTTTTAATCTTGTTTATAGAATGGAAAGGAGGTTATGCTAAAATGTTTAGAAATGAGGAATGATTATTTTAGTCTAATCTAGAGAATTAATCATAATTATGCTTATAATTATGATTATAATTATGATATTTATGCATGAATCTAATTTTAGTTTAAAAGAGAAGTTTCTATTATACAAGTTTTCATTTCAAATTAGAAAATTGAACATTTCTAGTAATTGTAACTAGTGAAGCTGTGGTAAAATTTTTCAAAAAAGAGATAAATCTTATTTTTATGCATAATTTTTTAATAGTGCAAAAAGAGGAATTCCCATGATATTCTAGATTCAAACATTTAAATGTTAAAAGAGAAATTTTTGGCATATTTCAAAATATGAGTGTTTTTATTTATTTATCAAAAGTGAAATTTTGAGTATTATCATTTTATGGGGATAAATTTATGCAAAAAGAGGAGTTTTGAGCATTATTCAATTGTCAAAAAAATTCCACATGGGATGACTTAAGCTCAAGCACCAATAGTAGTGAGGAGTCTAAAATAGATACTGAAAGCGACATCAACTCCTCAATTTACCACAAGAAAAATAGAGTTGATAACATCAAAAGAAACTACAGGGAGTAGCTCCAAATATGATACATATTCCCAATCTGAAGAAAGGGATTAAGTTCTACAAAACACCAAGGAGAATCTTTGAAGATGGCAGAGATGTAAAAGCTATACAATGCATCATTATAGAAGGATGCAAGAGAGAATAACTATAGCCCAATGACTCCAGTACATGGGTGCAGCAGACTTACATAAAAATTGTATAGACAATTGAGGAGATGAGTTACAAAAGGTCAAATATTATAGGCCACCACCAATTGATATAGCCAAGGTGAAAGTCTTTGAGATGAACCAAAATTTAGTTTCTCAACTAGGAGAAAACAAAATCATGAACTCATTTAGAAGGAACGAGAGGCTAAGGCTATAGTTGAACCAACTGATGAAAGGAAGGAAAATGATCCTAATTTTTACCCAGCAACTAAGCATTACAAGGCATACACCATAGGGAAACACATGTTAGTGTTTGATAATGCCAATTGTAACCCCACAAGTGAGAGTGGTGAAGTCTATGATGGGCCTACAGAGGTCAAGGAAGTAGACTTGGCTGAACCAAAAAAACAATCCTAAGCTTGTCTAGATAGTCAAGGACTTAAATAAGGCTGAGGAGGCTAAACTTGTAGCTCTCATCAAGGAGTATAGGGCCTACTTTGCATGGTGGACTTATCATGACATGAAGGGAGTGTGTAAGGTCCCCACCCTAGCTGGGTCAATGGGATCCTTTTGATAGGCAGCTAAGTCCCCTTGTTTTTGATTGACGACACCTCGATCTCTTGTAGCTCTCATCAAGGAGTATAGGGCCTACTTTGCGTGGTGGACTTATCATGACATGAAGGGAGTGTGTAAGGTCCCCACCCTAGCTGGGTCAATGGGATCCTTTTGATAGGCTGCTAAGTCCCCTTGTCTTTGATTGACGACACCTCGATCTCTTGGAAATACGAGGATACGAGAAAACAGAGGGACCTAACTCTATCTCACAAGGGAAACGTAAGTATTCTAATAGAAATCTATTCCTCCGATCAAACGGCACTCAATGTGCGTGATCGAGGATGGAACAAGTCCGCACTTGGTTCATAGAATTAGTTCATGGAAGCCAAAGTCTTTTTCCTCTTTTCTTTATGAGGCATAGCCACCACTGGCTTATTCTCCTAAAATGGAACTTGTTCAGGCACTATTCTATTACAGATTATAAATAATAATTATGTTGGAAAGTTACCCGACTCACATCGGGTCCACCCATCCATAGGATGGTGCCATTGGGGCATGCATCCACCCACGCACCCAATCATTTTTGTTATCTAGTTAGGTCCTACCACACTGTGAAATATATAAAACGTGTTCTTTAATTAAAGACGGTCCACAATGTTCCTTTTAAAATAGCCTTTGAGAACAATATTTACATCAAATAGTTCTTACCACAAAATGTTCACAATAGAGACCCTCAAACCGGGTCCATAGGCAAATCCAGGCTTCCATATTCATGTCCATAGACATATCCAAACCAATACCAACCCATCGATGATCTAGAATTCGTAATTCTAGAGCCTAAACCAGCTAGGTATACCTCACGGACCATACTCCCTCGGCGTCAACTCCTCGATGAAGGCCAAGCCGGCCTATTACCCCCTTAGGTCCTGTCGCTTGTACCAAACCCTCCCGCTTCTCAGAGAGGACGTGTACTCATGAGGTGGGCTAATTCACCGTGCTAGCCTGGGCCTGCAGAACTAGGCAGCATCATAATCACATATCCACCCTGGCGAGGTGGAACTCCAGTTCCCAGTGGCATGGGAGGGGATTACTGTGGGCCGACTCCTGGGCTTGCTACTACCTCGGCCTACAATTATACAAGCCTAGAGTGGAGTTAGAAAAGTAGGGGAGAAGCTGTAACTACTACAGATTAGCAATGAAACCAACAAACATATCCATATGTTGGCGGTTGGACAACCGTAGGTGGTTAGCCACCTTACTACCGAGTCAGGTCAGCGTCATTGGATGTCAAAGACGGCGGAATGTCATAGACAGCGAAACGACACACTTTACTATAGAGCCGGTGTGCCACAATTAGGTGTGCCCACGTACCTTATATTCGGGGAGTATTTAGATCATTCACGTTAGTTGTTGAGTTATTGAGTAGTTACTAGGTAGAGAGTGTGTGTGCTGTTGTATGATTCATTGACGATTATGGATTTTGGCTGAGAGCAACAATCGATACACCTTCTTTGGTTTCCCTTTTCTTTTATGTTGTTCTTTCTCCGTTAGGGCAGAAATGCCGCTAACACTTTGGCCACCATGAGGGATGCAACCTCCTTGGTGATGAAGACCAGTGTGATCGCACAACAAAGCAGCAGAGCAAAGCTTTAAAAGAAATCACTCTCTGCCTCTCCTGTCTTCAATCACATACTACTGCTGCCCTAGGTCAATATTAGCAACCCTTATTGGGAGATTAAGCTCGACCATTTTTCCGTGGACTCAATCGTGCGAAGGGTACTACCCATTCAATTGGGTCGTTTCTGCTTCACCCAAATGCTGATCTCTTCGCCCAGACTGCTGATCTCTTTGCCCAGACTGCTGCCTCCGCGCTGTCCCTTCGCTTCAACCAAATGCTGATGTCGCCACCCAGACTGCTGATCCGGGAAGCATCCAACTTTGCTCGTCGTAGCTCGTCTGCCTCGCCCCCTCACAGTCGAACTGCCGACTTAGCCTCAAACTCCACCCGCCGATCCCGACTCCGGAAACCGTCGTGCCCGCAAGTCCCGGACTTCTGATTATCCGACGGCAACCCGAACCTCCGCATTCCGGACTCCTTCGACACCCTCACTGCGCATCCGCTGCGCTTCATCCACACCGACTCGAGTGACCCTGAAACAACGCTTTCTAAATCCAAAGAACGGTGCAGACTCCATTGCCAACTCGGAAGCAGATCAATCTGCTCCATGATTAACCCAAAGAAATAGCCTCCGCTTAAAGACCCGGCAAGTGCATAGGCTTTGCTTGGACAATCCGGACTCTATCCCCCGGAATGGCCGGTTGCTTTCTTCAACACACCACGGCTGCTCAAGCCCGGAACCGAATCAAGCTTCAGCTTCCTAAACCCGGAAGTGGATGAGGCCATACATTTGTAAGCATCATGTTCCTAGTGTTTTGGCCCGGACTGAACCTGTACAAACCTGGCTGCGTAGCACACACAAGGTAAGCCTAGAAGATACATGTTGTTGACCGCATGGGCTGTGGCGTACATGCAAGCAGCTAGGCTGCCAAGCTACTACATATCAAGTCACATGTGTTGGTGCAGCCGTCCACGCTTTTTCTAAACTCGCTGCTCCCGATCCGCTCCTTCCGCATGAATTTGTCCGGGAGCTATCATATTCCATACTCTACGCAGAACTCACCAAGATGACACTGACCGCCTGAGGGGCTAAACCAATAATCAAGGTGGACAACCTGATTCCACCAGATTTGGATGCAAGGGTGATAGTCGAGTACTCGGATGATGCTAATATGTCCAGAGTCCAGTCCGACATCCACCTACAATTCCGTGAATTCATTACGTGCTGCAAAGTATGCTAGATCTAGATAAACGTGGCTGATGGCTCGAAAAGCAGGTAAGCACTGTGGCAGCATCACTCCAATGAATGTGTGACTTGCAAGTAGTGTGGCCAACATGGCCATCAAACCAATGATTGCTTATACCATGTATGTGGCCAATGTGGATTCCAAGGTTAGCTCCCGAGTATGCCCACATGCATTGTTGGAGCAGTTTGAGGATGTATAGCACCGATTGCTCAAGCGGAAGAATGCCGGCGACTTGATCGCTTTCTGAAGAGTAAAAAGGAGCTAAAGCAGTTTCTCAAAGATGTTGCCTCAGCCCTGGAATGGCATTCCCAACACCCTCTCGAAGAACCCTCGAAGAGGAGACTCCTTGTTGCAGGATATGGCATGCACGGTAATTGCAACCGGAAACTTCTTGTCTGATGTCAAGCATGCAATTGCAAACCTTGAGGATGAGGATAGTAGTTCGGACACCAGCCTAGAAAATGACACTGAAGCTTTTGATGCTAATCCGGAAGCTGACTATGGTTACCATGATAATGCAGCCAATATGGCTGCAATTGACCATCCAAATGAGGAGCTTTTGGCTACCCGGAGGGTCCTTGAAGAGCATGGTGGTAATCAATAGTAGCACATTGATTATATCCCCCATGTCAGTGATGGTGCCTGGCATAAGTTGAATGAGCAGCATGTCCTCCTTCCCGCCGATGAGGATGATGCCATATCACTTCCAGAAGAAGCCCATAACAATGATGAACCCAATGAATGGCACATGTTCTCGCCAACAAGCAGGGCTGTCGAGGTCATGAACACATGGGCTGAAAGGTTTCCAGATTCCGGCTTTGTACCTCTTACATATCGACATCCCCATGATCAATCCAAATTGGGTTTTGGCCAAGTATGGTCGGATGGACAACGTTCCGATGTGGCGGAAGATGATGATGTACATGAGGATGACCATCCCTTGGCCAATAGCCAATCAAAGCAAACGTTTCTAGAATCTCCATCATAAGGGCCATTTATGGTGAAATTCCTGGATGATCTGGAAGAGGAAGCTCTAGCTGCACATACACATGCTATATCCAAAGAAGGCTTGACCTAGGATATTTTCAGTTTGGTTGATAATACCTAGGTGGAAATCATTAGGACATTTTGGAGGTCATTCGTAGGGCCTTGTAAGAAAATGGTCGATTCTTATTTTCTCTCTCTAGAAAAAATCTTGAAATATTAAAATAAAGAGAATGTAAAAGTCATAAAAGTGTAGTCTCCAAGCCAGAGAGGTAAATTTTCTTCCACGCGGCCGTCTTAAAGTTTATTGGAACCTTCTTTGAAATGATACATTCAAAACTACAAGAGTGAAGTTAGTTTAGGAGGATATTATTATAGGAAAGAGAGTTTGGAGGGAATTAGAACCTTGTTGCGTGACGGGCTTATTTAGGGCTCTTGTAAAGAGTTCCAAGTTGTAGATGAGTATGGGAGTGGGCTTGACAATAATCCCACATGGGAACTTTTGGGAGTTTTAGAGTTTTTGTATAAAAAGTGGCTCATTTGAGAGCTTATGGACACATTGGGCTAAACTCATGTTTGAGCTCTCTTGAGACTAGCTCTCCCTCTTTTTCCATAGAGGTGCAAGCTCTTCTCTCTCCCCATCTACATTATTGTAAGTTCTTTTTTTGTTAATTCAATGCAATGAGATGATGTTTGTTTGTCTCTCTTCTCATGTCTATTCTCTAGTGTGCATGTTTCTTTATTGATAGTTTCAAGGTTTGTGTGCATGCTAGGGAAGTAGGTGCTTGAGAATGAAGAATGCTTTGAGCTTGTGTATGCAATAGCTTAGCTTTCTTCTTGTATTGGATGCATGAATGAGGGGGATGATGAGTGAATGAGTTAAGGCAAGATTGAGCTTGTGTGTGTGTTAAGTCTATGTCAATGGTAGTAGTATTCTTAGCATTCTCTCCATTTGTGGATAAGCTTTTGTGCACATCCCTAGCTCCGACGAAAGGGATGCAAATCCCATTGGATTGAGCTACATGTGGATCATACTACTCTTGCTAGTAGCTACAAGTGAGAGAGTTTTTCGTCTCTCCATTGGCGCCGCTGCCGGGGAGAAGACTCAAATCCGGTTGAGAGTGTGTGGAAACCACCACTATTTCCTCTTTTGGTTGCAAAACCATTGAGTGATTAGGTTAAGTTCAGGTGTGCGATCCCGGTGTGAGTGGATAAGGTTAGGATAAGAAAAAACCCATTGAGCGGTTGAGGTTTCTCTCGCATTGTTTTTTATGTTTTATTGCTTTTATGCTTTTTCAAGTACCGTTCATTATGCTTACCTTCATTGTTTTTTGTCATTTCATGCTTTCATGCTTTTCGCTAACATGTATGTAATTAGTAAAAAATAATGCTCGGCCAAGGATTACTTGTTTCTTCATTATCTCGGTAGGCATGACCAAAAAATTGCTCACCCACCACAGGGCCTGTTTGCAGCATAGATAACACTTTGGTATTCTTGTTATTGATGCCTTTTACTCTCAAAGGAGAAGTGACCCCAACTAAGGCTTTCCCAAATAAAAGAGGCCCAGGCGACCTACGGGTGAGGCTGGCCGAAGGCTGGCTGCAAGTAGAGCGGGGAGGCGAGGGCTGCTGGCCAGGAGGCAGCTGCGGTGGCGAGGGCGTTGCTGTAGTGGCCAAGGCTGATTGAAAGCCGTTGAAGGCCGGGTAAAGAGGCGCCGAAGAGAACGCAAGGAAGCGAAGCAGCGAACGCGAAGGTGAGAAGGCGAAGGACGGAGGAGGCGAGGGAAGGCGGCTATGGAAGGCAGAGTGAAGGAGTGGCCGGGGGCACACTGGCCACCTGGCTGTGAAGGAGCTGGCGAAGGTCAGCGTGGAGCGCAAGCAGACGAGGAGAAGTGGTTGGCGGGGTGCTTGGAGCCAAGGCGAGTGGCTGGCTGTAGGGCGGTGGCGAAAGGAGACGAAGAATGGCAGGCCGTTGACTGGCGGCTAAGAGGGGTTGTTGGCTGACTAGTTCGAAGGCATGGAGGCTTCAGCTACCGGAAGGCGTGGTGGTGACTGACCGAGGGCAACAGGCCAGTGCGAACGTGAGGTGGCCGGGCCTCAGCTGAGGTGCGAAGTGGCCAAAAGAGGCGGCTGCTGCTGCAGGCAAAAGAGGCGGCCGTGTAGAGGGTGAAGGGCCGTTGAAGGCTGGAAGGTACTGAGGCGGTGCAGCTAACGCTGTGAAGGAAGCGGTGGTGAGGCGAGCGAAGGACCAGCAGCAGACGAAGGCGCCGAAAGAGGAGCCGACTGCAGAAATCGCGGAGGAGATAACGAAGATAAGGTTAGTAATTTTTTATTTTTTTTATTTTATTAATTTTCATTTTTTTGTATTTTTTTGAAAAAAAAATAAAATAAAATAAACAATAAAACAATAAAAAATTTTAAAAATAATTTTTTTTTAAAAAAAGAGAAAAGAAAGAAAAAAAGAGAAAAATAATAATAAAAAAATAAAAAATAATTTTTTTTGTAAATTATGTATTTTTTTAGGAGTCCATATTCTTTGCATATTCTGTAATTTTTTATTTTTTTTTAAATTTCTATAATTTTTTGCATAATTAGTGTAACTTGGATTTTTTTAAAATTTTTGTAATTTTGTGCATAATTAGTATTTTTGTGTAATTAAGAAAAAAGTAAAAAAAAAGTAAAAAAATAAAATCATAAAAAATAGATAGTTACACACATATTCATGTTAGTTGCATTTAGTGGTTAGGTAGGGTAAAAAATATATATATATATACATAAATATATATATATATATATATATATATATATATATATTTTAACAAACAAAAAAATAAAAAAAACCAAAAAAATTTGACCTTATGCACTTGCGGTCGGGACGTCATATAGACACTGCCATAGGGCCTAGGGCACCTTCTAGAGTACCTACGCAGGAAAGTGGGACCCAATCGGTAGGAAATTTGGCAGATATTGCTGAAACCTTTTCCGAATCCCAATCTGATACCCTTTCCAGAAGAACTAGCTCATTGTCCATGGACAATCTAGGGCAGTCAAATAGTCATCTCTTAGCCCCAAATAGGACACCCACAAGATCTTTTAATCCATTTGAAGCCGACACCATGGGGTTAACACTCAATGTGAGACTCCAATATGTCTACACGAATGCTCAAGGAGTTGAGATCTTTAGGGATCCACAACAACGGTATCTTGTTAAGATCGCAGACTTTTTCTCAGAACTTGATAGAGCACCTCTAGTCAATGACCAGGGTAACATGTACATGGGTGGAGATGGTGTTCGCTACGAGGTCACCTATCATCCAGAGAATGTAGACAAATTAGGGGAGCTCTCTAAAAGCGAGTTCTTAGACTTATCAAAGCTTTCGAGAGCAAGGGAGTCTAGAGATGATTGGCTCATTGAGCCGGACATGCCTGGACCCTCCAATGCCCAGTCCTCAAAGCCATCCATAGATGATTTACTTCTTGTAGATCTAAATTTGGAAAGGGATAAGAAAGGCAAGAGCAAAATGGATCAGGGGACTGAGAACCAATGGGAGTTTGTACGACAAATTCTAGTGACAAAGGTCTTACAGGATGACCCACTTCAAGAGGTCTATAAGGACTCTTTAGAGGGATATTATGCCACAGCTAGATTGCCAGAGCTAGATCTTCCTCTAGCACTTGTGGTGGTAGTCGAGAAGCTTGCAGGACACATGAACCGAATCGTTGATAAATGGGCCAATGAATACCGAACCTTAGATTGGAAGGAGATTCGGGAGCTCATGTGGAAAGGAGATTCGGGGCCAATGAATACCGAACCATTTTTCATGGAAGTGTTCAACAAATACAGCTAAACCAGGAGAGACAGTGGAGAAACTGTTGCTCCTCCCCTACGAGAGTTCACTGGAGAGGGACCCTCAACATCAAAGTGGACCACTGCAAAAGTAGCCCAACTCTAGCACCAAGATATTATCCTACACCAAAAGTGCGACCACAGATCACACCACAACAACGTTTTTCTCACTATGACAATCGGAGGGTAGGGGAGCCAACTCGGCCTCCCATAAATGCACCTCCTGAAATGCGGGTAACAAGATCTTTGGAGGGGGTTGGTGAGGCAGGTAATAGGAGACCCACACCAATTTGGGATGCATGTGGACCATCTTACCAAAGAGAGGAACAATTCCCACTGAGAGTGAGAGGCCGTAGGCCCTATGATGAGTATTCAAGACAAGTAAGGCCATCAACTCTTCAGAAACTGGTAAAGAAGTACGAAGGGTCGGGAGATCCATATGACCATGTAGCAGCATTTAGGCAAGCAATTCGAGCTGAGCAAGTGACTGACAAGCATACTCAAATTGAAGGATTTGGGCTCACTCTTGAGGGAAAGGCCCTTGCTTGGTTTCAGGCACTAGAGGCTTCAGACAAATCTTCTTTACGAGTTTTGGAAGAGAGATTCATTGCTGCTTTTTCCTTGATGGGGATTCAACATGACACGGTAGCAAACATCTACTCTTTCAAGCAAGGCGAGACTGAGAGTGTTAGAGATTGTGTAAATAGGATGAAGCAGTACATTAATCGTTGCCCAGAAGATGAGAAGCCCACCCAGAGTCGATTAATTTCTCTCTTCTTAAAAGGACTCAAAAATTCAACACTACATACACATCTCTATGCAAAGAAGCATAAAAATTTCAATGAGTGTTGCCATGATGCTATGGATTTCACAGATAACTTCAAATTCGAAGATGGTTCTGGCCCTGAGGTGAAACCTAGAGATCAGTGGGATGATGACCAAAGTTCAGGGTCTAGCGCGCTAGTAAATCCAGACCAGATCGCTAACCTAGTACTAAGGAGATTGGGACAAACCTATCGCCCACCCATGCAGCCACAACAACAGCAGCAGCGAATGAGGAGTGTACTACCTACAAGTCCTCATCTTTGTGGAACATGTGGCAGTAACCATAAAACCGAAGAATGTAATACCTTTTCTCCTCTAGTCACAAACCAACCCACAAAGAAGTGGTGCCAAGCCTGTGCTTGGAACTTTACCCACACCACACAGGAATGTACTCGCATTGCAAGAATGAGACAGGAGCGTGATCAGCAAAGGGGTGGAGTGGCTCCACAAATGCATCAACAGTATACTAATTTTGAACGTAAGCCACCGATGGCACAAGAGCAAGCACGACCTGTTCTTGGAGCTCAACCTCCTGCTCCTGGGACTGCTCCGGTGAGGGTTGTTGACTACAACAATTCAAATATGTGTAGAGACTTGGTAAACCCAGGCTATGTGGAGGAGGAATATGCATCATATTCATCCAAGGAAAATCTCTTTGAAAGTCGTGCATATCCAAGCCAAGCACTGGAGTCTCAACCAGGGGAACAAAATTCTTTGATGTTGCTAGGCGGCTACCAACCTAGGACTCCACGCCCCTCAGGTCAATGGCAGCAAAGGAAAGTAGAAGCTAAACTACTGGGCCCCTGTTATGAGTGGGGAGAACCCCATTAGGCTCGTGATTGTCCACATCGCTCAAGGCAAGCAGCTCGATCCAATATAACAGTACCACAGTTTTCACCAATTGAAAGATATTGTCTAGGGTGTTGTGTAGAACACTTCCCAAAGGATTGTTTACTGAAACCACATGAGGAAGGCACCTCTCAACCAAAGGTCTCACTCAATTTTGTAGGGGCAGTTCCATCGCCACCTTCATCAGAGAATGAGGATGTCATGCCACTTAGAACATGACTAGATCACAGACACGAAATGCCGAAATGCAGACTGATGAGACACCTCGAACTAGGGATGCAAAGGCAAATCTAGTGGACAAGACCCTACATTCCAATAGAAAAAAGACCACTAGGAGGAAAAAGAACCGCAACAAGCGAACTAAGAGTGCATCCACTAGTTCTCAAGAAGTCTCTAAACAAAACATGAAGGATCAAGCTTTTACATCCCAAGAAGTGCATGAGGAGCATCAACCTCAACCTGGGCCTAGTGCTAAACAAGATGAGGCTAGTACGACCGAGGATAGTTCTGGGGGTTCAATTTTTGTGGATAAGGTGAACGAGACTCTAGATGCCATCATTGATGCTCATAGAAGTCGCATTGCAGCTTTATCTGAGCTACCCAAGAAGCTTCAAGAATACCCAAACCCTCGTGATTGAGGAGAAGATCAATCTCGCTGTACATCAGCAACTCATTAGGGAAGCTCAATCAATACTTGAGGGCCCACCTCCACCTATTCCTCGAGGCCCAACCTCTCTTAAACCAACATTAGAAACCATACCAGAAGTGTCATCAAGTCGGGAAATGAAAAGTGAGCTCATCTTACAATCTCATAGCGAGAGGTCTGCACCAATTGCCACCCCATTGAAAGAAGGTATTCTGCCACCACCTAGCCTTGCCTTCCCATGCAATGATGAAGTTATTGATGCTAACGAGGACATGGCAAATGAGATGTGGGCAGCAGTTCATGAGAAAGTTAATGAGAATATGTCCTCTATTATTTCACCTCCATTCTCTGAGGTGGATTTTACCAGGGGCACAGAAAACAACTCTAGACGCCCAAGCATCTAGGAGGAAGTTCAAACAATTGTTTCTCCTAGAAGTAACCTTACCATCATATTTGGGAGAATATGAGAACTGTTCTCAAACCTTGAGGATACCCTCTATGCATAAAAGGTTGATAAAGGAGAAGGATATGGGTATCATGCAAGAAGCTAGGTCCATTTGGGAAAAGTGGGGCAAGCCAGCTATTAGGAGTACCAGGATGCGCTTGCAGCTAGCAGATGGAATCTTAGAACATCCCCTCGGGCTGCTTGAGAACATATTGGTCACCACATGTGGGATTGAATATGAGCACACCTTTGCAGTAGTGGATTTTGGAAAACATCCAAACTATGAAGTGATATTGGGTAGTCCATTCATGCGACAATTTCAAATGATTCAAGATTGGGGATACAATTATTTGTACCTCCAACATGATTCTGTCATTTCAAGGGTCAACCTAAAGAATCACTCCTATTGTGATGTAACAAGGTCTCCAATAGATGAGTTTGATTCTGCTTCATCTGAGGGCTCAAGAGTTACATTGTCAGATGGGCGAGAAGATCTGTGGATGTGTAGAGCCTCATGTAGGGATTTCAACACTGAGAGATTTAAGGGTAATCGAAGTGTATCAGATGAGGCATACATTCCACAACCCTCCCCTGAGCACTTAATTGATCCACTAGAATGGAGTCATGTCCTTGCAACTTTATCGACCTGTGCTTTACCTAAGCCAATTCAATTTTGTGACTCAGATGGATATGACATTATTCCTATACGAATGGTACAACCACGTGACCTTCTAGATGTTTTGTACTATGGGGATGCGTCCACAACAGCAGTGCATGTAGAGGAAGTCTCAGTGGAGGATTTAACACTCGAATCTGCTAATGATGCTGATAAGGAAGATGGATGGGACTCTGATTTTGATAATGATGTGATAATCCCTGAGGAAGAGTTAGGAAAGGCACGCCTGCTCTTGAGAGGAAGTGAGGTTCAAGTAGAGATCCCTCGAAAGAGCCATAAGAGAATCCGTAAACAAGATGAGAGGGAACGACGTGAGAGACTACAAAAAGAAAAGGAGGAGTTTAAGAATGAACACTCTCGACCACCACCTCACTTCTCAGGAAAGAACAGATATCTATACTATGTCCAAGCACAAGATAGTATCAAAGACCAAGTAAAACGATTAGATGGATTCCAACCAGGAGAAAAGCTAAAAACTGTTAGCAAAAATCGCAAAAAAATGAAGAAACAAAAACCAAAACTCAAGTCTAAAACCGATTCAAAAGAGAATGTCGGAAGTGCAAAGATAACAGTTGAACAAAAAAATCTGATGCAAGATTGCAACAGAGAGCTCAAAACCGCATGGTCTTCAATGAGTGAAGACTCAAGTGGACAAGAACAAGGTCTCAATGTTCCCCCCAACTTCACACAGTACACTCTTCAAGATCGGAAGATTGTTCTTCAACAGCCCATGCGACAAAAACCAAGCGTGCCAGGGGTTTCATATGATGGTCCAGAAGATGCAAAAAAGATTGATATCGCTAAGACAGGAGAAGAGCCTCGCTATGTGTGGATTGCCACAGACTTGTCCTTAGATGAGGAGAAGTTATTAATTCAAACAATAAAGGAGTATCGCGATGTTTTTGCTTGGAGTTATAAAGACCTCAAAGGAGTTGATCCAAGCATATGTCAGCATACAATTCCATTGCGAGAGGATGCAAAGCCTTCCAAGCAACGTCCTTATACTTACAATGAGAATTTTGCACGAAAGATAAAAGAAGAAATAGACAAGTTCTTAGAGGCAAAATTTATCTATGAGATTGAACACACTGAATGGGTCTCCCCTATTGTAGTGGCGCCCAAGAAAAATGGAAAACTTTGAGTATGTGTAGACCTCAAGAAGGTAAATGCAGCTACTGTACGTGATCATTACCCACTTCCAATCACGGATCATGTTCTAGAACGAGTTGCAGCAGGGAAAAAGGCATATAGTTTCTTGGATGGATTCTCCGGTTACAATCAAGTGTCAATTGATCCAAAGGGTCAACACAAGACAGCCTTTGCTACTGAAGATGGCATCTTTGCCTATCGTGTTATGCCATCTGGTCTAACAAATGCACCAGCAACCTTTCAGCGGTTAATGAGTCATGTATTCAAGGAGTACCTTAGGCAATTTCTTGAGATCTTCATGGATGATTTATGTGTTCACTCACAAGAGCGTGATGATCATATAGAACACCTCAGACTTGTGTTTCAAAAGTGTCAAGTTTATCGTATATGCTTGAATCCTGACATGCAAATTCATGGTAAGACAAGGAAAAATTTTGGGTCATATTGTTTCTCACAATGGGATTTCAACAGATATGGATAAAATTGATGTCATTGTCTCATTACCTCGGCCTATCAACCCTAAAGGGGTACTGTAAACATTCATGGGACATTGTGGCTATTATCGTCGATTCATCTACATGTACGCTGTCCTAGCCAGACCATTATATGCTCTTCTTGTAAAGTTTAATTGGACTGATGAGTGTGAGGAATCCTTTGAAAAGTTGAAGCAAGCATTAGTGACTGCACCCATCTTACGGGCACCAGATTGGAACCAAATCTTTCATGTCCATATTGATGCTTCAAACTTTGCAATTGGATGTATTTTGGCTCAATCGGGAGAACATAATAAGGATTTCCCAATCTCATATGCTAGTCGACAGTTGAACAATGCTGAGAAGAATTATACCACAACAGAAAGAGAAGGTTTGTCCATGATATATGCAGTGAAAAAGTTTTGCCATTACCTTTTGGCAAACAAATTCATATTTTTTGTGGACCATCAAGCACTGCTATATTTGGTGAATAAGCCTTGTGCAACTGAAAGGATTGTGAGGTGGTTTATCATCCTTCTTGAGTTTGATTTTGAAGTGGCAGTCCGAAAAGGAACAACTCATCTTAGGGCAGATCATTTGTCTCGAATCACCTCTGGCGAAGCTCCTGTGGGTGTGGATGATGATATGTTAGATTCAACACTTTTCCTTGTAGAGACAGCCCCTAAATGGTCTGAATCCATCTTAGAAATTTTGACAAGTGGGCACAACTAGTGGGTCCTAATGTGGACCTATGGCGACCATTCAAGTTAATCTCAGGGAGATTATATCGTCAGGGTAATGATGGAGTGTTGCGGCTTATACCTAACCCTGACCAATATGAGGAGATCTTGGAATGGGCATATGCGGGTATCGGTGGAATCCATGCATCAGCTATTACTTGTGTGCGACGTATATCTCAAGATGGGCAATGGTGGCCTACCATGCATGCAGATGCTGAAAAATTTGTTCGTAACTGTGCTTCATGTCAAATTCAACAGCCAATTCATAATGTCACATTATTCCAAATTTCAACTACACCAAGTTGGAGTAAGTATATTGTGGACTATCTTCAACATGGTCATACTGATCAAAAAATTGCTAAACATCGAAAGCGTGCTATTGAAGTTGAAGCGACAAACTATATGCTGATAGAGGGCCAACTCTACAAGAGGGGCAAGGATGGCAACTTACGCATGTGTGTATGTGAAGCTGACTACTTGAAAATCTTGACTCATGCACATGCAGGTGTTGGGGGTGGACACTTTTCAGGCAATACCACAGCTAAGTTGATTAGGTGGTCTGGGCTTTGGTGGCCAACCTTACAAATGGATGTCGAGGAATATGTAAAACGTTGTGACGATTGTCAAAGGACCAAACCTCCCATCACTAAGGACAATATGCCATTGCGGCCTATGTTAAGCACATGTGCTTTTGCAAAATGGGGTATTGATTTTGTCGGTCCCATTAAACCTCCAACTTGTCACATGCATGCCGAATATATTATAGTCGCAACTGACTATCTGACCAAAACAAGATTCTCTACACAGCACTCACAAAGATTGTTGAGGGACATAGGACTGATTGGGAGCAAAAGTTGCACTCAGTTCTTTGGGCATATAGGACAGCATATAAAACATCTGTGGGCACAACCCCATTTGAGCTTGCTTTTGGGCTAGATGTAATTCTTCCCATTGAATTTCTTGTACCTACTCTACGAGTAGCTAAACAATTGGACTGGACTGGTCATGAGCTTTCACAATGCATTGATGAATTGGAAAAGCTTGATGAGACCCGCTTATTGGCGGTAATGGGGATGTACGCCAAGAAGAGGAGACAAAAGCAATGGTATGATAGAAATGTAACAACTGGCCGATTCAAAAAAGGGGACCTTGTGCTCTTGTACACACTTAAGAAGCATAAGCGAAAGCTCAAGAAACGTGGCCTAGGACCATTTGTGATTAATGAGCTTACTCCAAGTGGTGTAATGCGTTTAGAGACATTAGAAGGTGAGCAAATGCCTAACTTCATAAATGGAAGTCGTCTCAAGAAATACAATGAACCATTAACTGAAGCCATGCTTCAACAAATGCATGCTACGCACACACAAAAAGAAGCACATGACCTACTTAAACGTCAGGCTCAAGAAGAGGCTAAAGCTAGAGTTGCAAAAGCCAAGGAGCGTCGCAAGGCTTCTATGTTGGCCTTACAGTTGGCTACTGATGAACAATATGTCGATCCTTTCAATATTCAAGTGTGTCCATCTTCATGAGACTACCTACTTTGTCTCTGCCTTAATTGACTCTGGTGCAGATTATAATGTTCTCTCGTTTGACACATGGATAGCCTTGGGGGACAACCAACACTTATGCACATTCCTATTGACTTACGAAGCTTCTCAGGTGAAGATAACCCTATAGAGGAAAAATGTGTCATTATTATGTCCATTCAGGATCACCAGATGTCAGTTCCCTTTTATGTGGCAAGTAAGTCCAAGGTAGTGGTAGAGGCTATTCTCGGTCGATCATGGTTAAGTGTAACCAATTGTTCATTAGATTGGAAGAATAGACAATACAAATTGCAAATTGATTCTGATTGCATCTTGGGATCTGCTACTCCACAAGCTTTATCATGTCAAAAGGGTGGTGTTTCAAAATCTGCTCTTGAAGCTCCAACACAAATGATGTGGATAATCGATTAGTCCTCAAGTGAGGGCCATGGCTGGCATGTTCCAACTACTTTAGTCACTGCTCAAAGAAGGCCAGGCAAGAAGGAATTATCAATTTGGCTACCCAAAGATGCATACAAACTTGTACCATCTAGCCTAGTTGCTAAGCCTCCTAAAAAGCACATCTTTTCCAAGCCTAAACCTCGTTGGGTCCCAAAGCATGTTCTTAAAGCACAAGGCTATTATGAGGGTGCAACAGCACTTTGGCTTCCCAAATGCCATGGTTTGCTAGGGGTAAAAGAGTGTATCAATAAGATTCCAAAAGCCACCCTTGGTTTTCCATATCAGTGGGTGCAAAGGAAATCAACACAACCTCTTCAAGATAGGATAGGTGGTTGTGATAGCACCTACAAATCTCCTTGTGTTGACCTTCCCAAAACATGTATTGAATCACCAGTTGTCCCAATTTCTCCTTGTTACAAATTCCACCATCAAATTGTGTACCTAAGACAAATCCAACTTTACATGAGCCTCCTTTGAGCATAGATTCTAGCACTTCAATGCCTAAATCCTCTTATCTTGCTCAAATTCCTAGACAATTGCTAACCTTCCCACATCTTAAGAAGGACATACCCAAAACCAAAGATAAGGCATTAACACTACAATTGAAGCTCTTTGGTAGATCAGTGTTTGAATAATGTGGTTCCTTATGCCTTTCGAGGATTGTGTTCTTTTTGAGATGATCTTATCTACAATGTTTTTGATTGGGATTGTAATGATGGATATGAGTGTTTCTAAATTTCATTGTTCTACCACCAGATACCTCCTGATGGATACTTGGCGAGATACATGTCCACCATGCATTGACCCTGATAGTACTCAACCGGAACATCGCGGGGGTTATAGTGCTCCTCCTTTTCAAACTCATTCTAGGTACTTTTATGCTCCCTTAGGTGAAAATTGCTGTGGGCATCACTTTGTCACTTTATTCTATCAACAGCATCACCCATTCCCACATTGTCAAGAGTGTGCACGACTCGTATTAGGAGAAGCTTCACACATTTGTTGGATATGCCGCTCTTACTTTAGACGGTATGTCACGGGCTTAATGAAACAAATTGTGGGAATTACACCCCAACGCTATAACCTTCTTAATGTGAGAATACCAGAGAGAGGACCAAATCAACGTAGATTACCTGAGGAGGTTCAAGCACAACAATGGAGGGATACATGCATAAATGATATGCAACCACCTATCTTGCAAGCCCTCCTTCCCCAAGCCTCAACATGTCAATTTTGGATCACTATGAGTACCTACATTGAGCAGTTCCAAAATCAAAATTGTTTGCTTAACCTTCCCATAGAACCAATGCCATATTTTAGCGAGGAAGCACTCCTTCCTCTACCACCTTCTCCAGAGGCCGATTTTTGTACAGGGTTGTCCTTGCATCCTGAGGTCATTGATACCATCTTTCCAGCAGAAGTGGACACGGATCCACCACCAATGCAAGGGTAAGCTCAGCGACTCCACAATAAGATCAACAGCCCAGGGCACTTTTCTCCCACTGGGTTTTTCCCCTCGGCTATATTCGGTGATTAGCACCAATAACAAATTTTATTCCTTTCTTTTCTTTTCTTGTTTGTTAATAAACATTTTGCAGAGATGTCAGCTAAACAAGAGCATCAACCACGCCCCAATAGTCCACCTACCGTACACACAAATTAGGAAGGGGGGAGACATGCAATGCCTACAAAGAGCAAAGAGAAGCAATCTGCACAACATCAACAAGCACTACAACAGGTGTATTCAAATCATAATCCTTTGTTCTTTATGTGCTTTTTAACTTTTGGATACATTGTTTGCATGTTCACACACAGTTGGCTGATTTAAGTTTTAAATTAGTTGTTAAAATGTGGTGAGTGATTTCTAGATTCTTAGAGGACTTAGTAGAAGGTATTTCTATTTGAAGACAGTGTAGGATATATACCAATGGAGTATGCCAAGTTCTTATGCTCTCGAAGTATATTAGTTATCCCTAGTGGTAGCTACCTCTTAGGTATGGGCTAGGTGCTAGGATTAATAAAAAAAATTTACGAAAATCATGACCTAAAAAATATATACAAGTGAATCGAGACATGAAGTGTCTACAGCCATGTGGAATGCTTGGTAGAACCTGGGGTTGTCTTAGCACCTTGGGGCCGATGCCTTGGTTTCCATGGGGTGAACACTAACGTTTAGAAGATTAAGAAAAAACCTTCAAGGACTCTATCGCCTTGATAGATACTGGTAGGACTCTGGGGTACATTATGGGCCTTCGAGACCGATGCCCTCATCTTCATGGGGTACTCCTTATGACAAAAAGAAAGAAAAGGGTCTGTCGCCCTTGAGATACTTAGCAGCCTTTAGATTCTCTTGGCGAAGGTCTCTTGGCCATTGCTTGGGTCTCATTTTGGGATGGAACCTTCCTCTTTATCATCTTTTACACACACACACACACACACACACACACAAAAAGTTATCCAATCACCATTGCTCATATTTAGGAGTAGGTTTGTCACTTAGGAATAACTTAAATACTTGTAGGGCATTGAGACTGCGGTCATAACCTGTGGTGTGCAAGCACACTTGCCTTTGCATAGCACTATCTACCACTTAGTCTCACTTTGACTAGTCTTTACTCACCTCTTTTAGCACTTTTTAAAACTCTAATCAGCCTTTCACTTGTATGCTCACGTGTGAGATTGTTATTGCTGGTTTTTTTTCAATAAAAGGCTTTACTTGTATCCATTGGTTTTTGCAGCTTTTGCTTCTATCACGCTCGAGGACGTGCGCAAAATAGGAAGGGGGGAGTGTTGCGTGACGGGCTTATTTAGGGCTCTTGTAAAGAGTTCCAAGTTGTAGATGAGTGTGGGAGTGGGCTTGACAATAATCCCACATGGGAACTTTTGGGAGTTTTAGAGTTTTTGTATAAAAAGTGGCTCATTTGAGAGCTTATGGACACATTGGGCTAAACTCATGTTTGAGCTCTCTTGAGACTAGCTCTCCCTCTTTTTCCATAGAGGTGCAAGCTCTTCTCTCCCCCCATCTACATTATTGTAAGTTCTTTTTTAGTTAATTCAATGCAATGAGATGATGTTTGTTTGTCTCTCTTCTCATGTCTATTCTCTAGTGTGCATGTTTCTTTGTTGATAGTTTCAAGGTTTGTGTGCATGCTAGGGAAGTAGGTGCTTGAGAATGAAGAATGCTTTGAGCTTGTGTATGCAATAGCTTAGCTTTCTTCTTGTATTGGATGCATGAATGAGTGGGATGATGAGTGAATGAGTTAGGGAAAGATTGAGCTTGTGTGTGTGTTAAGTCTATGTCAATGGTAGTAGTATTATTAGCATTCTCTCCATTTGTGGATAAGCTTTTGTGCACCGGTACGGGTTGAATCCCTAGCTCCGAAAGGGATGCAAATGCTACATGTGGATCATACTACTCTTGCTACAAGTGAGAGAGTTTTCCGTCTCTCCAAACCTTTATCTCCAATTCTTAGAACACTCCAATGGAGAACAACCATGTACACACTCATTCTATTGAAGAGGGTAATCATGAAAGCATTAAGAGAAAGTACCATCTGCACATTGATCTAGATAGTGTGTATGCGCCCATTCAAAAACGCAGAAGTGGACAACTATTGCTCTCATCAAATGTTAAAGATCATATGAGGTTGTCGGGGAAGCAACACATAGACCTTTGGTGTGATGGCTCCATCTATTCTATTAACCCCCGTACTGCTTCACATCCTCCCTTTTCAAATCCCACAATTCTCTTACGTTTTGCAGGTGATGGTGCCACAGGCTTACTAGGATATTGTAAGTCAATTTCTTACATGCAAGAAAGAGAAAGGCATTATTCACAACACTTAGCAAATGAGCTTCTTGGCTTTTCTGGTGAATGCAAGACACAGAAAGTTAGATTGGAAGAACAAGAATGTCAAATCAATAAACTAAGAAGTGAAAAAGACACAATCATTGGACGGCGCATACAGAAAAGAAAGCTCAAAAACGTCAAGAACTTGAGGCTCGGTTTTGGAGGCCTGAAGAAGAGAATCCAAGCCATAAGGTAAGATTGCACTAAATGAATTCCCATTCACATGTCTTTTATGTTAGCAGTTAATATTATTTTATTTGTTGGGCTTCTTTGTGATTTACATGTTCTCTACGTTAGTAATGAGTAGTGTTTTATTTGTAGGGTTTTCACATACATCCTGACAAAGGGAAAATCAATCCCAATCTTAATCTAGCAAAGCAACTAAACCATTCATGACATCAAGAATGGCAAGAGAAATGATAAAAGAGAAGAAGTTCAAGGTGGTTCAACGAGATATAGTGGATGAATTTGTAACCAACAATACAGTTTCAGCTACTACGGTTATTCAATCCGCCATGGATTCAAGTGGAGTCAGTCGTAAGGGTTATAGTGCCATCCAAAAGTCAGTGTCATCCCTCCTTGAGGAGGCAAAAGGCATTAAAGCAAAGCTACTTCCAACACCTACAAAATTTTGGAGACATAGGGAGGAATTAAACACAGAACAGCTTCACTATGTTGGTCACTCATACCACATTGTAGGAGAGTTTAAGAGAGAAGGTGCCAGCATATTCTACAATGAACACAACAATATATTCATGGACTTGAAGCTCTTGCAAAAGAGAATGGTGGAGTTCTATGATATTACATTTGAGGAGATAGAAGGTGTATTTCAGTTGCCATCAAGCTTGATGAGTGCGAGATTATCAAGGAGAAAAAGATGGAAAGGATCACAATAACACTTATGAATATGGATCTTTGTAATTGCAGTAGGGATGACCAAAGTATTTTAGTGTGCAGTCCAAGACGAACATCTGGTGGATAGGTTCATTTCAGGTCAAGAAAGAGGACCATGAATCCTTGTTTTGGGTATTTCATCAGACACATATCCCGAATCTCATCAAAGAACAGATGAATGCAACCAAGATGATCCATGTAGAGAAAAGGGGGGTATTTCAAGTCCAATGGCATCTTGCAGGTGACTTGAAGACTCTCAAGTGCTTATTTAATTGCAGCAAAGGGGCCAATGCAAAGTCTCCATGCCTTTACTACATGGACTCTGCAAGGGTGATGGACTCTAAGTGGTGGAGATGACCATTGTATCTCCACATTAGCTTTGCTTGGAAGATCAAGAATGTAGCAGAGAGGAAAGAAGCCATCCGTGCATTGGAGAAGGTGCTATCAGAAACTGGACTACATGGAGGTAATGTCCAGATTCTGAAGGACACTAAAAAGTCATCAAATGAAAAGGAAGTTCCAATGAAGCCCTCCATTGGAGGTGTTAAGGCAAGAAGATTTCTTTCCAAGCTAATTAATAAATCAGCAACACAAACCTAAAAAGTTAGGAAAGTAATATACAACAACCTACACAAGTCGAATCGAATACCAACAGTGGAAAAAGCTTCATAATGCAGTGGACCATGAAGGTGCTTCAAGGAATGTCAAAGCAAATGTTTGGCGTTCAATTGATACTCTATTCCAAATGTGTGAGAAAGTCAACTACTCCTCCCAGCAAGACAAAAAAATCTTTCAAGACAACTTAGAAGCGTTCAAAAAAGCATTCAGAGCTGCTTGGAGTAACACCAACATTACACACTACATGGTATGTTTCTAGCTTACTGTTGTTTCCTAGCCCTTGATACTAACTTACATTGTATGTTTTCTTATGCAGCATATTCTCTGCAACCACATGCCTTACTTTATCAACAAGTACGGAGATCCTAGCATTTGGAACACACAAGAACTCGAGAAATCACACTATATGGCTCGAAATGCATATTTCAGGCACACACAACATGGTGGTGGAAAAAGGAAGGCAAACAGCCTACAAGAAGTGTTCCAATGGTTCTATAGATGGATACTACAATAACTACATAAAAAAGAAACCTTGAGGTCATCCAAACTAATGCAGACACTCAGACATATGGAAAGGAAGAGATTGCAGCATTCCGAAGCATTTAAAAACTCAAATGCCATAGAAGCACAAAACAAATGGAGAGAACAAAAGATTTTTGTTAATCATCATTGGATAGATAGATAGATTTTTGTTAATCATCATTGGATAAATAGAAGTAACACATAAGTCTTTTACGATGTATCTTTCCATTATAATGACTGGCAATTCCTATGGTTCTGGCTTTCATTTATACCTTAGCAAACGGTGTTGGCCATACTCTTCTAGTTCCTCTGGGTTCTCTATGCCTAGAGACAATGCTACTGCAGCATATGTATGAAAGTAACCCCTTCGATTGCTGGCATCACCAGGGTAGCATGCAAAAATTTCTAAGGCAGTAGACTTCTCTATCAAAATAATCTTCTCATAACTTTTAGGAATAATCATGGCACCTAGGAACAGGGACAATGTCTTGAATTAAAAATTTTCAACTCTCCCTTCCTGGCTCATGGCATTGTGGTAGATTATAATCTTTGCCTTAGACAATTTGCTTAGGTAGTGAGAGAGAGCTGTGTCTCGCGGCGGCCACACAGTACTCCCTTTTATGACGGTTCAAGAATTCATCGTTGACTTCAAAAATGTAAGATCCATGTTCCCACCGAGCAACAGATTCGGGATACTAGCAGCGGAAGTAGCACTTCTCGCGCGGGACAGGGGTCCCACATTCGGGGCCTCACCCACGGATATTGGGATAAGAGACTAATCCGTCGGTTGTTCCAAAACCGAACCCGGAAAAACTTCCTTTACCGAAAAGCACGGGCGATTCCACCAAGATAACTTTTTACTCTAACGTAGTCAAGATCATTTCTGAATCGAGCTGATCCAATTACATCTATAAGATACTTGGTCAGATCAAGGGAGGAACTTGCACTTGGATCATTGGGATCAACGCTTTTTTCCCCATTCAAGAGGCACAGCCGTTGATTCCTATCCATAGAACAGTTACTGTCCGGGATTTATTTTATCTATCGTAAAAACAAAAGTTTGAGTCTCGATTTACGGATCCATCAGTCCAGCCTAACCCCATCCAGTCCCATGGGTTAGCCAACCGCCCAACCACTGTAGTGATGGGATCCAATTAAGAATTTGGTTAGGTTTTGTCGCGGGTACCAAGGAAAAGAGTTCCAAGGCCCCCTAGCCGGATGTTCATGCAAAATAAAACTAGTCACACCACTCACACACCCCCAATATGAAATTGCCTTTTCACAGATTCAACCAGTTTAAAACAATCCTTTAATAAAACCATAGTATCACTGATCACCATCTTCCAATTTATCCAGTTGATTCTTAATTTTCCCATCATTCCTTCATCAGAGTATCTATGGCATCATTGGCAACTAGGACGCTCACCACCTGTCCACTTAGGGGCCGTTTCCTAATCCCTAGCCCATAATACTCGGCAATATAATCACTTATCAAGATGGACTCTCGTTGAAGATCAGCAAGATCAACCAACAGATCCATATAAAGGGCCATGGACTCATCCATTGAAGACCAGCAAGGTCAATCAACCAGATCCATGCCCGATTTCAAAAAAACAACTCCAACTCTGTTCCAATATCTTCCTCGACGCATGTTAACCCATGGCGGACATTGCGACATACTATATTTTACGTCATTAATTTAAATATTCTGAGTCATGGGCCGGGCTTGTCGGCACCATATGTTAAGGATGAAGGGATTGGGTGATCGCCGATGAGAGGCGCACCTTGGATATCAGTAGGATAAGGGTTAGGGTCGGCCGGCCATGTATGGGCGCCCAGGTGTGAACGGCCAAGTCACCTATATGAGTCAAATGTAACCCTAAAATCCTCATTCTCATGTGTTGTGAATACAAGAGTGCTCTTGCCTTATCTCTTTGGTTTCCTTCTCCTGCGTGTGTGAGAGAGAGAGAGAGAGAGAGTGAGAGAGCGATCGAGCGCACTGTGTAGCAGCACGGCGCGACGGCGGCGAGGCGGTAGAGCGGCGACGGCGGCTCCTCCTTCACGGCTGCGACGCGGGAATCCTTCAAGGCGGCGGTTAAGCGGTGAGTGACACACCTTTTGCATTCTGTTTTGAGCTTCCTTCCCTGGTTGTATGCTTGCAGCCATTCGTGGCTCGCATACGGTGTCCGGCAAGTCCCCAGCTACGACCTGTGCGACAAAAGCGCACATTTTTGGCGCCGCTGCCGGGGAGTTGCCCTGCACCAAGCTCCAGTTTGCAGCTCGGCTGCTGCGTGAAGTTTAATCTACACTACAGGAAAGGCGTCTGTGTTGCTGTTGAGGTGTTTCTGTGGTTTTCAATCTTTGTTTCTGCAATTTGTCTTCTGTATTCCTGTTTCTTTTGTTATATTTTCGCTCCGCGTGTGGGCGTACGTTCTGTTATCTGGTTTCTGCGTGCGAGAGGGATTTCTGAATCCCCAGATCTGTGCTGTGTGTGCGAACTGCACCGCGGCCAAGGCTGAACCCTAAGGAAACCCTAGGAAACTTATCTCACAAAAAAAAAACAGAAAATAAAAAATAAAAAAATTATAAAAAATAAAAAAGGAAAAAATTAAATTTTATTTTCAAAGAAAGAACCAAACATGTGGAGAGGAAAGATTTTCTAATTGGAGAAAAAAAATTTGAAAAGAAAGAACCCCAATTGACCCACGACCCACGACCCCGGCCCCGGCCCCGGTCTCGGTCTCGGTCTTTTGATATATATATATAGGAGAGTGAGCCTCCATAGCTTTCTCTCAAGTGAGAGCTTATGGGAAGTCGTGCCCTATATGTAGCCCACTCCCCAAGGAGTAAAGTGAGCATGTGGGATAAAGCCCTCACCCTTTCCTCCACAAGCAAATAGGCTTTTGCCCCTTCCCCCCAAAGGAAACGGACTATTTTGAGGACTACATGAGCTCTATATAGGCGAACACGGTGCTGTAAAGCACACTAGGACCCTTTAAACGATACGCTCGTTTCGAGCTATCACACGCCCTAGTCCAAGTTCGACCGTAAGTAAGGGGGTCAAAAACGAGTTAAAAACAATCTAAAAACAAGTAAAAACGAGGTGCAAAATACCCTAAGAAACCACTTGTGTGAGTTTCAAGGGTAGTTACCAACGCACGTAGGGTACCCACATCACATGCATCTACGCTCTGGTCGGGTGCTGGAGTCTGAGCCACTAGAAAGCATTTCAGTCTACGCAGGCTCACACCATCCCTCCACGTTGGCATCTTGGCCTTCAGCTGGAACCCAAGGGAGTGCAACCCAAGATCCACGAATAGTGGATAGTGACTCGTCTTCTGACTCAGAAGCCATGGAAGGACACCCTACCAAGAACCCTGAGGAGACAAGCCAAAACATGCCAGTGTGGGCCCCACAGCCCGGATCTAGCATGTTTAGTCGTTTAATAGAGACCTTTAGTAGAGCTACACGCTCTGAGCATGCGACAAGCGAAGTAAATGAGGAAGGAGGGGTAGTAGATTCGCCATTCACATCTTATGTGGACCCTACCCTCCCAAAGAGTGTCCATGTGGATATTCTACCCACTTCGTTTAATGAGGGCCCTACTGAGCTACCACATTCCGATGCTCTTCCTAAAGTAGAGGTCCCTAGAAGCCAATCCATAAGAAGTGACATTGCGTCCACTTCAAGAGAACCGTTTGGCACACCAAGTCTAGATGGGATATTTCTCAATGAAAATTGGGAATATGATCTACACACAGAGACTCTAACGGACCTATACACGGGTTACACATACCATGTAGGCTGGTTAGAAGTCCTACGATCTACATCTAGCGCCACTAATCTAGAGGAGCAACAACACATGATATGTGAGGTGATTCATAGAATTATCCAAATTGAGAGGCAAAATAGGGGAGTGGACCTAGTTTCCACTGGCCCTATGAGGTTTTTGGATACGGGCAAGGCCAAACAACCAACCCTATCACAATTGGAGACTCCCTCGGTGAGTCCCATAGACCCTTCATATGTTGTTTCGCCTGGAGTCTCAATGTAGGTTGAGCCCACGAGTAGTAACTTTAGTTTTCCAACCTTGGCTCAACTTTCCATTAAGGAATCCGCAATGCCTACCCCAATGATGAGCATGACAGAAAGCGCACCTGTTACCACTGTAGTTAGTACGACACCACTACCTAGTGGAACAGTACCTACAACAGTGCGTGGCAGTGCCTATCGGCCTTATGTACCTATTGCTACTCATGCTCATGTAGCTCCTACGCCTCCTAGTATGCCAATGGCGTATGCTCCAAGACTGCCTTATCATAACCATTATCCAAGGGGAGCTAGGCCTAGCCACATATCATATCCTACGTCATTTGCCAACTTACTCAGACCAACGCCAACTCCTATCAGCCAGGCTATCCCAGAAGTGCCTCCACCAACTATGCCTGCTCACTTAGGTGATCTCGCAGCATTTGCTCAGACGATCGGACGATCCATTGCAGAAAACATGCGGGGTATGCCTGAGAGAGAACCTAGAAGCAAGGCAGTACAAGTGGCTAAGCTCACTCAAAACTTCAGTGGTAACGAGGATGTTAGGAAGCACATTGAAGTCTTTGAACACGTGTGTGATTCCTTGGAAGAGCACAATGAGCTGCACAAGTGTAAAGCCTTAGGCTTAACCTTGAGTGGGAAGGCCGGAGATTGGTATCGAACCTTAAGGGTTGAAGAGCGCACTCACTACCCCACTCTCAAGAGATTGTTCTTGAAAGAATACATACGCGAGGGTGTGCTTTGGGGGGTAGCATCTCAACTCCAAAAAGCTGAACGCGAGGAAGGGGAGTCAGTGAGAGACTTTATAAGTCGATTGAAGCATCTAAATTCTCGCTGCACTCCCGATGAACGCTTCAATAACAACCAACTCCTCGATAGATTCATCCGAGGATTGCGCCACGAGGACATTTACAATGGCCTAGTCATTAGAGGTCTTACAACGTGGGAAGCAGTCACTGCCAATGCAATCCAGTTAGAAGACAACTTGATGATTGCAGGTAAAAAGGTGTCTTCAGAAACAAAATCCGTTAGTTCGCAAGTATCTGGGCACGAGCCAATGACGGTAAAACCTATTGCCAAGGAGCCCAAGATATCTGAAATGTCTGTGACCGACCTTACTAAGGCTCTCCAAGAATACTTTAGGGGTAATCGAGCTCCTCAGAATAGCCATATGTACCCAAGGAGAGAGCAACAATGGTGTTCGGTGTGCTTAGGACCACATAGCACGAGTGAATGTCCCACATTTAGAGTCAAATTCAATGGAAATTGCAATGCATGTGGTAAGTATGGCCATCAATCTAAAGATTGCCTAACACTTAAGCGAATGTTGGCAAACCAGGCACCACTAGCTTGGTCAAACACACCTCAAGTACCCGCGCTAATGCCTGCACAACCTATCGAGCAACCGTCACAGCACATAGTTCCAAGGAATCCGAATGTAGTCCAGTCTGTGCCGTTACCACCGCCAGTGCTAGGACCACAACCTCCACATCCAAGGATTACCCCAATAAACCAGATGGGTTGTGAGTCACATAGTGCATGTGGGGATTATGAAGAGGAGATAGACCCTACTGCTCCATATGGGATTGATACGTTTGAAATGATTCCCCAGTACTACATGGAGGATCATTTCGGGCAAGTCAAGCCTGTATATCAAGCGGCCGCTCTTGCCACAAGAGGGCAAAACCTTAATACCTTGGCAAGGAGACCACCTCTTCAATGTTACGAGTGTGGTGGACCGCATCGTGTAGCGGAGTGCCCTAATAGGTTACAAAAGATCGCTACTCAGATGCAACCAAATCAAGGGAGCACATCGGGAATGCCGGTACTTACATGTAATCGTTGTGGCATAGATCATTTGATCGCTCAATGTCCACATAATCCTAATGCACCCAAGATTACGCCATTGAATTTGGTTGAGGTCACCAACCAAGCACGAAGAACCACACCCGTTGTACCCGCGAATGTAGTTACACGGTCAATGCTTCAAAATCAAAACTACATTCTTGAAGAAAGGGATACTGCATCAATCGCTCAGGCAAAGAAAAAGAAAACACGGCGGAAGAGATCGCTTAATGCCACGAGCTCCAAGCCTAGTTCAAAGACTAACATAGGGACAGGAGACGACCCCGTGTATATGAATGATCCTGAAGATGATTCCGATTCAATAGAAACCATGGGGACCAAAGCCACTACCTTAAGGGAGGAACCCACTCGGGAGCTCAATGAAGGAGAATCAAGCGAGTACAAAAATAAGGGGAAACGGAAGGAAACTTCCTCGGCCCCACAACCAAGTCAGTTAATGCCCCCTCGACCACCCAAACTGACTGAGACTCCCCAAGACAAGCCACGTGGGCCAAAAACCCTCAAGAAAAAGATTGGAACTTACCCAAACCCAGTTGTAGAGATTGAACAAGTGCAACACTTAAGGGGTTTGGTGGAAGAAACACAAAGAGAACTGGAGCCAAACCCGAGAAAAATCAAAATTCCAGACACAGTGTTTCCTACGCAAGTTCAGCCTCACCGGAACCATAAACCGTTAGCTATACCTAGTATCATTCGGGAAGAAAGTGAGGATAGGACATCTGGAAGTGGGCAAACACCCTTCTTGCTGGAAAGAATGTTTAGTGAGGGAATGCCTGACCCCATCGAAGAGGAAGTGATTCCATCTTCACCAGTCCTTAGTCAAGGGGCGATGTCTCGAAAAGTACCGTTGAATGTGTCTAAGCTAATGGATTTCATGTCCTCCGAGATCAGAACCACGATCATATCCAAATTATACGGAGATCCTGAGCTATTCTTAGCTCTTCGGGCATTTCTCAATGGAGAACTAAAGGCGGGGCTACCACAATTTGCAAATACGGATAGACCTGACACACTTCAAGATGAAGGGGAGCATTGGGATCTACAACCCAACTTTGATGAAGATTCGGTCGTGGAAATACCTGTGAACAAGTTGGGACAGTACTTTGAAGGTGACGAATCTAATGCCACCCTCCCCATTACTACCAAGGGATTAACTCTAAAGGGAATCCTTGATGGTGGTGCTGGAGTGAGCATTGTGACTAAAAACTGTTGGGAATCTATGGGAAGGCCTCACCTCGAAGTCACAAACATAGTGGTTAAGATGGCAAACGGAACCATAGCTAAACCTATTGGAATGTTAAGGGACCTCAAGATCAAGGTCCTGGGACACAAGGTAAAACATACCTTCATTGTAATGGATTTCTCCAAGCATCCTATGTCATATCAAATGATCTTAGGACGTCCTTTCATGAGGGAAGCACAAATGGTGCATGACTGGTCGAAAAACCATGTCTATCTACAATTCCAGGACTCTGTCATTCGAGTTGATCTTGAGAATGGTCGTGCGCATCCTTTAGGAAGCAAGGTTATCATTGATAATCGATCAGATACCACTATTCACTCCGCCCCATTAAGGTATTGCTATACATGCAAAAAAGAGACTGATGATGGAAAAGATTCTCCTTACATGGATGTCCTACCGGGTATGACTGAGTCGGATAACGTGGATTGGGTACACCTAGCGGCAACCATAGACACATGGGGAAATAGAGGCACAAGTTGGGTAACACCTGAGGGGCAAGATATGCCACCGTTAGTGCCAATAAACATGATAGGTGTTATGCACTTGACTCCTGATGGCGAGAACGTGGCAAACTCCACCGACACTGAAAGTAGCGAAGACTCTGACCAATGCAACTCTGAGTATGAATCTCAAGAAGAAACTGACCCTAAGCCTGATGGGGAAAATGAATCAAATATTCACCCACCAAAGGTGGAAGCAAGGTGCTCAAGGCCTAGGACAGTGACCTCTTGCAGTTCATCCGAAAGTGAAGATCGACCAAGTGAGTTCGAATCTGATAGAAACAAAAATCAAAAACTTGGTAAGAAGAAAACGAGACATAAGCGCCAACGCTATCGAGCTAAGGTACGAACTGCAATAAACAAGGAGCGATCCACTGCAGAATGGCTTAGTTATGTAGGAGCCATTGATGCTCATCGGAAGATAGCGGATAATTGGGGACAATACCTCCAAAGCGTCATGTGGTGTATTCCGCAACCTCATGACGTCACCCAATTAGAAATCGAAGAGAAGCCGAAACTAAGTCGTACTGCAAGAAGGCGGCAAAACCAAGAGTTGGCTCAACAACAAAAGGAAGCGGAATTGAAAGAAAAAAGTCTGGCACAACAAGAACCAGTAGACTTACACCCCGCACCCGAGCATTTCAAATCATTCACCACAGGGGAACGTAAAGTGGTCTACACAAAAGCCCAACGAACACCTACCAATGGGAGTAGCGGTGTCTACGATGGCCCTGCGGTAGTTAAGGAGATAGACTTAGCAGATCCGGGTGAGGAGTCTAAACCAGTTTATATTGCTCAAGACCTCACCAAGGCGGAAGAAGCTGCACTTACGAAGCTTCTTAAAGAATTCAAGGACATATTTGCTTGGACATATCATGATATGAAGGGTGTTCCACCCTCGGTGGTGCAACACACGATTCCAATGATTAGCACTACTAAACCAGTCCAGCAACGTCCCTACCCAATGAATCCTAAGTATGCAAAGATTGTACAAGAGGAAATTGAAAAGCTGGTAAAATGTGGATTCATATACCCAATTGAGCACTCAGAATGGGTTTCTCCGATAGTCATCGTGCCAAAGAAGAATGGGAAACTCAGAGTGTGCGTTGATCTCAAAAAGGTTAATGCAGCCACCAGAAGGGATCATTACCCCTTGCCATATTCTGAACATGTTCTTGAAAGAGTGGCAGGCAAGGAGGCATATAGCTTTTTAGATGGGTACTCGGGTTACAATCAGATCACAATTGCAGTCGAGGACCAAGCTAAAACAGCATTTATCACGGAGTTTGGAGTGTTTGCCTTTCGCGTCATGGCTTTTGGCTTGACCAATGCACCTGCAACATTCCAACGATTGATAAACACGACCTTTAAGGAATATCTAAGGGACTTCTGTGAAGCTTTCTTAGATGATCTTTGTGTTCATTCCTCTTGGGACGAGCACTTGATGTGTTTACCAAAAATATTTGAAAGGTGTAGATTATATCGCATCTCATTGAATCCTTTCAAATGCCAATTCTGGGTTAAACACGGAGTTATCTTAGGGCATATAGTGTCCAAAAATGGGATTTCCACTGACGAGAGTAAAATCAAGGTCATTCTGGAATTACCCCCACCCACCAACTACAAGGGAGTCCAACGCTTTATGGGCCACGTTGGTTATTATCGAAGATTTATTCTCTTCTTCGCCGAGATAGCTCGACCATTGTATAAGCTTCTCATCGAGTTTATTTGGACCGAAGAATGTGACCGTGCCTATGAGCTATTAAAGAAGGCCTTGGCGAGTGCTCCAATCTTGAGAATGCCTAACTGGGATTTACTCTTCCATGTGCATATTGATGCATCAAACTTTGCTATTGGGTGTGTGTTAACTCAACCTGGAGAACACAAGCTAGACTACCCCATTAGCTTTGCCAGTCGCCAGTTGAACGATGCTGAGATGAACTACACCACTACGGAGCGAGAAGGGTTGGCCATGATATATGCAGTAAGGAAATTTCGTTATTACCTCCTTGCCACCAAGTTTGTTTTCTATGTGGATCATCAAGCATTGTTGTATCTGGTAAACAAACCATGCTCCACAGGAAGAATCACACGATGGCTATTGATTCTTCTTGAGTTTGATTTCACGGTTGTTGTGAGACCTGGCAAGAAACATGTTATGGCTGATCATTTGTCTCGCATACCCAATGGTGAGGCTCCTACAGGGGTTGATGATGACTTACCTGACACTTCCCTGTTCATGGTGGAGACAATGCCTGAATGGAGTGAGAAGATTGTTAACTTTTTGGTTAATGGCTTTCCACCCAAGGAGCTTCGTAAAGATCTAGCTCGAAAGCTGATCAAAGAATGCGAACCCTATTGCCTGATAGCCGGGACTCTTTATAAAAGAGGAAAGGATGACGTTCTTAGGCGTTGTGCCCGAGAGGATGAGTATCTATACATTTTACAAGAGGCACATATGGGCGTAGCCGGTGGTCACTTCTCAGGAGACTTAACTGCGCGAAAGATCTTACAATCAGGGTATTGGTGGCCCACTATGTTCCAGGATGCATCACTCTTTGTGAAGGGTTGCGATGAATGCCAACGATATAAGAAACCCCAGAGGAAAGATCAGATGCCCCTACATCCAATCAAAGTAAACCAACCATTTGAAAAGTGGGGTTTAGACTTTGTAGGTCCAATTAGCCCAGCGGCCCGAAACACACAATCTCGCTATATTATTGTGGCCACTGACTATATGACCAAATGGGCTGAAGCGAAAGCGACACGTAAGGCAGATGCGAGGACAACAGCCAAGTTCCTCTTTGAAAATATAATCACACGCTTCGGTTGTCCTTTTGAACTTGTGAGCGACAATGGAACGCATTTTATAAATGACGTGATTAAGGAGCTCACAACAAATTTCATGATATCCCATCACAAATCTACTCCTTATTATCCGCAACAAGCGAAGGGCCAAGCCGAGAGTACAAACAAGACATTAATCTCTGTTTTGACAAAGACAGTTGAAGCTCATCGCACGGATTGGGATCTAAAGCTCACGACAGCTTTATGGGCCTATCGTACTGCGTACAAAGTGGCTATTAATTGCACACCATTCAAAATGGTATATGGCCAAGAAGCAGTCATGCCGTGGGAATTTGTCATTCCTAGTCTTCGTGTTGCTACTCAAGAGGGTTGGGATGGTAATCCCTTAGCAGAGCGTCTGTATATCCTTGAGCGACTAAACGAAGAAAGACAATTGGCTGTATACAATGCCCTTGTGGAGAAGGATAGAAGGAAAAAATGGTTTGATCGCCATCTAAAGGACAAGGACATCAAGGTTGGGGATAAAGTCCTGATGTATGGAGTGCGAAACGAAAAGAAGAAGCTCAAATATGCTGGTAAGGGACCATATAGAGTATGTGAAATTACACCGCAAGGTACCATCAGAGTGGAGACTCTCGACGGAGTTGAAACCATTGGATTCCTTAATGGGAGTAAATTCAAAAGATACTATGACCCCCTGAGCCAGGAGGAGTTACACGCAATCCATCAAAAGAAGGCAGCTAAAGAACAGGCTGAGCTTAAAAAGATACAAGCAAGAGTCGAAGCCAAAGAACGTCAACAGCGTGCTAGGAGACAACGAGAAGCCAACTTGGGAATTACGCAAGTATTTTTCGAGGAAGCAGAGGAGGATGCATTGGAATCTGACCCACCTCTAAGATACCCAATTGAGTTACAGAGTCCTTACGGGGAGGTGCTGTATAATGCATTATTGGATACAGGAGCTCAACACAATTTGCTATCATATGGCGTGTGGTGTCAACTGGGAAAACCACCTTTAACCAAGAGTTCTATCCAAGTCCAAGGAATCAACAAGAAGAAAACCCCTGTCTCAGGAATTCTGCACACTCCGGTTGCTTATGACAAGGGAACCATAATTCAAAGCTTTTTGGTTATGCCTGCTGGCACCATGGAAGGGACTGTAATCTTAGGGCGCAAATGGATGATGGCCACCAAGTGCAATATCGATTGGGCAACCAGACAAGTCACAACGCAAGAACCAACACTAGGTCTGACCGCTCAAAATCCCGCACCTAAGTCATCCACTCAAATATTAGATAATGAAAAATCACAAAGTCCAGTGGCAAAACCATCTTCGATTGTAGGCCACCCCTCTAACGCTTCAACGCCAAGAGTGGAAACAGGCAAGGCGCTCCATTAAGCTTCGCTTACTATGCCAAAGAGTACATACAAATGGGTCCCCAAAGCTTCGTTAACAGCTACTTCCCCTGCTCAATCTCGTTCAGCCACCAAGAAGCCTCGTAAAAGGAAAGCAGCTACCCACCCGAGAAAGGGCAATGTAACATCGCGATGGATCCCTAAAAAATTATTAGTAGCCCAAGGGTACTATGAGGGAAATGACCAGATTTGGGTCCCTAAACATAAGCTGAATCCCTCTACATCACCTATAAAACCTTGCAAACCAATTGTTGCCACCCCAACGATAATTCAAGATCGTGGTAAGGGAAAGGTAACAGAGTGCTCCACACCACTTCTTCCAGAGTTAGTTTGGATTCCCAAACGATATCGATCATTACCACCTAGCTCAGGAAGGGGGGAGCCACATGAAGCTTCTAGCTCCTCATGCCAGGCACACGCTGATATAGAAGTTTCTACATGCTCTACACCTACTCTTGTCAACACCCAACAAAAAACTGATGAGTCTACGTCTCCCCTTGTAATAGTATCGTCGGAAACCATTTCCTCCATTCGTCAATGGGAGCGTACACTACCATCTCTACAATTGGATGTGGCCACAAGGGTCATAAAAAGCTATCTGCCCACATCACAACCTATGACCCGCTGGGCAAATTGGTTCCAAGAGGCTGCAACATCATTGCAAATAATATGATCTACCCAAGGAAAGGGGGAGCATGTACTCATGCTCGACATTCTAATGCTTCCTCCTTAACCTTCTCCCCTGACCATGTAATTGCCAAATTCAAGGGGATGTATATATATAGCTTCATACATTTTTAAAAAATAAAAAAAAATAAAAACAAAGAAAAGAAAAACAAAAAATAGTAAAAAGAGCAAGAGCACAAAAAGAGGATAAATATCTGTATACAATCAAGAACTAGATTGACCTGTCTCACAAACCTACTGATGCTATATCTGTGTTTGCAGATATGGCAGATGCACGATCATCATACACTTCATCCACTCCCGCCTTTGATGAGAGGTATCATCTGTACCTTTCTCAGATATTTCACATGTGCTATCCTGTTATTGAAACTGAATGGGATCATATAGATGTATTAGCCAGAGAGGAAAATGTTGAGGAATTAGAATGGCTAATTCGCCTATTAACCATGACTGACCCCTACTCCGTAGAGGACATATCCCCAATAGCCCAATGCTTTCCTTTTCCACAAGATGACTATCCTCGCATGGTTACATTCTTGATGAGTCTATGTGGATGGGAAAATGAAAAGGGAATATCTGACAATGATGAATGGACGGATGAAACTCATGGCACTACTGAGGTTGATTTTATTTATTTGGATGATGCGGATAGAGGCTTAGCCTTAGGGCTAGAGCCAGGACTCTACAACATCCTCTTACCGTATCCTTAGTAGTAGTGTGGTGACTGGTAGGTAGGTTAGCGTTTCCAAGTTTTTTCTAGTTTAGATTCCTTAAACAAGTCTTGAAATTTTCACACTGATGTGCCTCTCGAGGTATAGTGCTTGTTAGTTGATTGTACAGGTTAAAAAGTTTGAGGTGGGTTCGCTTCCAAGTCCAGAGACTGCCGCAACGTTCATCAAAATATATCTACATCAAATTGCAAGCTGTCTCGTCAAATCAAGGAGATCTCCAATTACAGGTGTAATTCTTCCATACCCACTCTCTTTCGTTTTTACTGTTCAATCAATTGCATAAACTATAATGCATGACCACATGGAAATTATCAATGTACTACTTAGTTTTTGAAGTTGCTTGCATGCTAGTGTAAATCATTAATGAGCTTAACTTTATTGGAAATATTCCTAGGCAGCATGACGTCTTTAGTTAACCTTGGAATACAATTGTCTTAGGTCTAGGGTCAAACCATCTTAATGTTTGAACACCTGGCTGTGTGTGTGTTGACCTCTAGGACATAGATTTTATCCCTTGTCGAAAAGATGTAAGAACACATTTTAGTTCAGGAGCGAAGATCAAAATAAACTTTTTTTTTTTTTAAAGCCTACAATAAATGGCAATACAAGTCTATGATGTGCTTTAATGTTGGCCTATCGCCTTATTGATACTTGGTAGGCGAGGAGTATTCTACTCCAGACCGATGCCTTGGTTGGTAGGGGGTAGCCTTGCCTAAAGTGAGCTAATAGATTCCTGGATAATGCCTTGTGTTAAACATGGTACCAGGATCGATGTTAGTTTTGCCTTAGGAAGGTCGCCATTGTGTATAAAAATTGTCATGTGCAAAAAAAAAAAAACAAAAAAAAGGCAAAAGGCTCCTGTAAACTGTGATGTTTCTTGTGTCCCTAGACGTGTGGTATTAACTTGTTCTTAGAGTAGACACAGTGTGGTCATCTGTTTATTTATTAAGCTTGGTTATTTTCCTTGACTTAGGCCAGTTATAAACCTTGATTAACCTGTGACACCTTGCTAACTCTTGAATTCCTTTCAATAATTTTAAACTCCTATTAATTTGCTACACTAGCTCACTCATGTGACTTTTAAACTAAGTTCTCATAGCAACATCCATTGTGGTCTCACACGCTTGAATTTATACACTTTATATCTTTTGAATTCCAGCATACCTTCACTCTACTTCCCTGTTTTGCAGACGGTCTACCACAACAACCCTCTCGAGCTTACCATACCATAGCTTCCGAGGACGGAATCTACATCAGGAAGGGGGGCATGTTAACCCATGGCGGACATTGCGACATACTATATTTTACGTCATTAATTTAAATATTCTGAGTCATGGGCCGGGCTTGTCGGCACCATATGTTAAGGATGAAGGGATTGGGTGATCGCCGATGAGAGGCGCACCTTGGATATCAGTAGGATAAGGGTTAGGGTCGGCCGGCCATGTATGGGCACCCAGGTGTGAACGGCCAAGTCACCTATATGAGTCAAATGTAACCCTAAAATCCTCATTCTCATGTGTTGTGAATACAAGAGTGCTCTTGCCTTATCTCTTTGGTTTCCTTCTCCTGCGTGTGTGTGAGAGAGAGAGAGAGAGAGTGAGAGAGCGATCGAGCGCACTGTGTAGCAGCACGGCGCGACGGCGGCGAGGCGGTAGAGCGGCGACGGCGGCTCCTCCTTCACGGCTGCGACGCGAGAATCCTTCAAGGCGGCGGTTAAGCGGTGAGTGACACACCTTTTGCATTCTGTTTTGAGCTTCCTTCCCTGGTTGTATGCTTGCAGCCATTCGTGGCTCGCATACGGTGTCCGGCAAGTCCCCAGCTACGACCTGTGCGGCAAAAGCGCACAACGCACGCGTGGGTATCCTAGGCGACCCAGAGCCCGAGCACCGTATGGTCAGCACCCTCTAGGATCCTTTGCAGGTGACCTAGCGCTTCACGCATAGGCCGCTTCCTTGGCCCCTCATCCACCGTACCAGAAGCTCACCATTTTAATCGCACCGAGGCTGGTCAAGACCTCGACCGACCTTGCTACTCGAGACGTCCTTCATTGACTCCCCGTCAGCAGTTGCAACTTTACCATCACGACTTTAATCACAAGACGGTCAAAATGCTCCCCCCAGCATTCTTGACATAAAACAATCATTTACAAACAGCATTTACAAACAGCATTTACAATACAATTTCTATTTTAACTTTCATTTTTCCACATTATCCCTCATCAATATACATTACTTATTCCATATTCCATTTATATGTATACTCATCCCATCACATCATTTCCATCTCATCACTTCAGATTCCCTCACATCACATATCGTATAATCACATCCATACATCCACATCTATATGCATACATTCACATCTACATGCATACATCTACATCTCTATGCATACATCCACATCCACATTCACATTCACCTCCATACATCTACATCTATATGCATATATCCACCTCCACATTCACATCCACATCTATACATCTACATCTACACCTCTACATCCACATCTACATCTATACACCTACATCTACATGCATACATCCACATCTCCATTCACATCTACATCTATACATCTACATCTACATGCATCCATCCACATCTACATCTATACACCTACATCTACATGCATACATCCACATCTCCATTCACATCTACATCTATACATCTACATCTACATGCATCCATCCACCTCCACATCCACATCTACATCTACATCTACATCTACATCTACATGTATACATCCACATCTCCATTCACATCTACATCTATACATCTACATCTACATGCATGCATCCATATCTCCATTCCCATCTACATCTACATGCATGCATCCATATCTCCATTCCCATCTACATCTACATGTATACATCCACATCTCCATTCACATCTACATCTATACATCTACATCTACATGCATGCATCCATATCTCCATTCCCATCTACATCTATACATCTACATCTACATGCATCCATCCACCTCCACATCCACATCTACATCTATACATCTACATCTATATGTATACATCCACATCTCCATTCACATCTACATCTATACATCTACATCTACATCTACATACATCCATCCACATCTCCATTTACATCCTCATCTACACACTATTTCTACATGCATACATCCACATCTCCATGCATACATCCACCTCCACATTCACACTCACACCCATACCTCTACATCTACATGCAAACATCCATATCTCCATGCATAATAATATTCTTTTAATTAATCTAGGATGATAGTTCCTAGAATATGGTAGGAAGTCCTCTTTTTATACTTTGAATGAAATTATTTTATGCGTAATTTCTAAAAATTTTGCCATAGCTCCGCTATTATGACTGATAAGTCTCAATTTTTTTCTAAGGGATAGGTTTATCATTAAGGAAATAATTAGAATAGTCTCTAATTGGATCATCAATCCATAATGGTCTCTAATTGGATCATTAAGAAAATAATTAGAATGGTCTCTAATTGGATCATCAATCCATAATAGTCTCTAATTGGATCATTAAGAAAATAATTAGAATGGTCTTTAATTGGATCATCAATCCATAATGGATTGAATCATCAATATACATAAACTAAAAGTATAGAAAAAAGCCATTAATTTGGCCTCAAGCATAGCTTAAGCTTGGATTAAGGAAAAGCCTTATGAAAAGCTTCATTTGGATTGAAAAGGGTCATGAATATGACCATTTCTTAAGTGAGAGAGAGAAAAACCATTAGAATTAAATATAAATAGAATCTTATGTAATTCTTTACTATCATTACTTAATTAACTTCAATAGCATTTCAAAAACCATACTAATTAAGCTTCTCAAGCTTGAGAGGGGTTGAGAAGAGAGAATCATTGAGAAATTATAGAAAAGATCAAAATTCACTATACTTATCTTATAATTTGCTTGATTCTTTGATCACGGTAGAGGCCCCCAACCAATCAATTGGTTTAGTATGTTGATGGAGCCACCAATGGGGATTTAAGAAAGAGAGAAGTGTCAAAAACTAGTGAATTATTAAAGAATTCATAGTTCTTGGCTTAGGTGAAGTAGAGTAACAATGCATAAGACACTATATTTTTTTCAACAAGGGAAGGCTTCTATTTATAGGAAAAATTGAGCTCCTAACCAAATAAACTGATTCTAGAATTTTCCAAGTCAGTTTGGTCACTTTTTGACCATTTTTAGGTCAGTTAAGCTAACTTTTTGGAACTAGACTTGAATGAGGAGAGAGGAGAGATGAAATATCTCAATTTTTATTAGTTTAAAACTCATTTAAGCATGTGAAATATGCACCTCCTTTAAAGAACTCTCCTTCCTTACATATGTGTCATAGTTTTTTTATTAATAAACCTTGTACATTTTCAACTCTTCATCTTATGTGAAATATGCACCTCCTTTAAAGAACTCCCCTTCCTTACATATGTGTTTTTTTTTACTAATAAACCTTGTACATTTTCAACTCTTCATCTTATGTGAGCATTTACTCATTTTTGGATACCCAAAATATCTCATATTTTTAATATTGCTCATAGTTTTTTACTAATAAACCTTGTACATTTTCAACTCTTCATCTTATGTGAAATATGCACCTCCTTTAAAGAACTCCTCTTCCTTACATATGTGTTTTTTTTTTACTAATAAACCTTGTACATTTTCAACTCTTCATCTTATGTGAGCATTTACTCATTTTTGGATACCCAAAATATCTCATATTTTTAATATTGCTCATAGTTTTTTACTAATAAACCTTGTACATTTTCAACTCTTCATCTTATGTGAAATATGCACCTCCTTTAAAGAACTCCTCTTCCTTACATATGTGTCATAGTTTTTTTTTTTACTAATAAACCTTGTACATTTTCAACTCTTCATCTTATGTGAAATATGCACCTCCTTTAAAGAACTCCCCTTCCTTACATATGTGTTTTTTTTTTACTAATAAACCTTGTACATTTTCAACTCTTCATCTTATGTGAGCATTTACTCATTTTTGGGTATCTTCTTTTTACAAATTGGATTTATCTCCTCTCTACACATGTATTAATGCTATTGGCCCATAGGAACCTTAATTGGACCATAGTCTAAAGATTTCTGAAAATCTAGACCCTTAGACTAAGGTTCTTTATACCTATTTCCAATTAATTCCAATTGCACATTTGAAAATTCTTTTTGAATTTCTGTTTCAGGGGAATTCATCTTAATTATATGAGATATTTTTCTATCAAAAAATATTCAAAATCTGAATATTCTCTCTCTAGAATAATTTTCTCTCTCTAGATTAATACAGCCACAAACAAGATCTCTTATATTTCAGAAAAGGAATTGATTACAGGGGAATATGCTAGACATCAAAAAGGGGTTGGGGGAGGAATCTTACAAAAAATGTACTCTGCAAAATAAAATAATTAAGGAAACATAAGTCTACATATCACATTCACACACACACAGACACACAACACACGCATACACAAAGAGAGAGAGAGAGAGAGAGAGAGAGAGAGAGAGAGAGAGATAACCTGACTCATCTGTCACACAAACACTTGGTCTTGCCAAAGGTTAATAGAACTTTTAATATCTTCTCCTACACTGTTCATCCACTCCTTTGTGGAGTCATTCAACTTATCAAAGCCATATTTGGCCTACAGCTCCATGAAGGTTTTATCGTCTGGCACAAATCCATCATCTTTGAACTTCTGTGCTTTGCCCAAACATATACTGAGACACTCTTTACTATTGTAATTTTCCTCTAATGCTAAGTCATCACTATCATCTTCTGAGACAAAACCATTACCTTGTTCCTGAAAATTGGCAATAGCACATAAAGCAAAATCTTCCCTAAGACTGAAAATATTCTGAATGTCAGACAACAGTACATAACATTTGTTATCCACAAGGAATTATGGCAGCACTGGCAATACTAGAC